>NC_083602.1:24416820-24725222 GCF_029168945.1 Cannabis sativa | reverse complement strand
CACCTAAAAGTTACATGTAGATGGGTCGGCTACGGTCCAAGCTTGTCCGGTGCAGGGTTATACCCAGCATCACACACGGAAACATCTACATAGGCGATCAAATTTAGGTTTAGGGCATCCAACGATGAAGGCGAATATGAAGCCACTGTGTGCTGGCCTAAAACTTTCTCGGGAACTTCATGCCGAACACATTAAGATACGTAGTGACTCATAGTTAGTGGTAAATCATGTATACGGGAAGTACGAAGCTCGAGAAGAAATGATGATAACTGTTAAGCAAAATACATGATGTTGCTTGCACGGTTCAAGAGCTATGCCCTCGAAGTAAATTCCAAGAGAAGAAAACACGACTATGATACAGCGAAAGCTCGAGCTTACAAGCAGCGGTATAAATGATAAGGCTAATCTAATCCCCATCTGGTGTGAAAAACCTAGTATCACCTTGCTCGGAAGAAATTGAAATGATTGACACATATCCGCTTGGATGACGCCAGTAAGCGGCCTACCTCGACAACTTTGGGAACTCCCGAATAATAGAAACGAAGCTCGAGAAAATGAGAAGGTTGCACGGTACATCATCGTAGATGGAGTCATGTATAGAAGAAGGGTCTCCATGCCATTACTCGAGTGTGTTACACAAAAAGAAGCTACACGGCTTTTGTACGGGAAGTACACGATGGATACATGTGGCAACCACGCGGCCAGGGCAAAGCTTATACAGAAAATTCTAAGGCGAGGGTTATTTTTGGCCAGGCCATGATTGAAGACTCAAAGGCACAATAAATGCGAGAGAGATTTTCAAAGATACCTCGTGCACCATAACAAACTAACGCAGATGTAGAGTCCATGACACTTTGCCATTTAGGAATGGACACAATTGGACAATTTCCTAAAGGCAAAGGTGGAGTACGATATGTCGTGGTTTGCGGTTGATTATTTCACTAAATGGACGGAAAGTGAGCCATTGGCAACCATCACATCCCGAAAGTGCGAGACTTCGTGGTAAGAAATATAATCTATCGGTTCGGATTACGAAGTACGAGATAGTCTCGGACAATAGCGAACAATTTGACAATCGATCCTTCACTTTGATTTTTGTGTGCGAACCTTGGGATCATAAAAAGTTTCTCCGCGGTGACACATCCCTGAAAGCAAACGGTCGAGTCGAAGCGGTCGATAAGACACTTAAAAGAAACAACTTGAATATACTAAAGGAGAGCGAGTGGAAGAACTCACGGAGAAGTATTATAGTCTTACCACACTTCTGTTGAGAAAATAGCGACGGGACGGACTCCATTTGCCACAGCATATAGTTATGAAGAAACTACGGCCGTGGAATTAGAACCTCCATCCCGCTAGAAGATTGACATATGACCCCAAGAGGTTAACCATGCACTTTGCTTGCGAGAATCACTTGATGAAATTGAAGAAAAGTGAGAGCGTAGCAAACCTGAAAGCTTGCGAGTGGCTCATCAACAAAAGGTAGCTCAATACTTTAACAAGCAAGTGAAAGCACGAAATTCTTTGTGGGAGATATGGTCCTCGGGAAAGGGTATTCTTGAACACCAAAGACAACACGGCGGGTGTGCTCGAACCGAATTGGGAGGGACCATATCAAGTGGTTGAAGTTCTAGAATCAAGAGCATACAAAGCTGGGTAAAAGTACAACGAAATATGCAACTCGTCCACTAGTACCCGAGGTATTGGAACGCGGGGAACATTTAAGTAAATACTACCGGTAAGAGTACCAAGTCGGATGACCATACTTAAGTACAAAACAAAAGAACATTTACTCTTAAGTAAGTGGCCTTCTGCGCTTGAGACTACGCCCAAACGAGAGTTCGAATAGAAATGACAAAGTACTTAGGTCCGGTAACCAACTTCGGAAAGTTATATTTCATTTCTATTTTATGCAATTTATTTTGTTTATATTAAGCTAAAGATCGGATCAGATCAATATAATAGCTTCTATGTAAGTTACTATGGTAATAAGTGCGTTTTGACCAATAAAAATGAATAAAAGAAGCTTATTTAAATTCAAATTCTATAAATTCTATTAGCAAAGTTATAAATTTACCATTAAAAGTGCATACAACGGTCTGCCCGTACCCATAGACCCGAAACGAACAAAAAGACATACTTGTGAAAAGCGAAGTGACCAAGAATCAAAGAGGTACGCTGCGATCAACTTGGGGGGCATCTATACCTATACTGAAAGTATTTGGTAAAAACAAATAACGAAGCACAAAAAAAAAAAAACAAAACAAACACGGTTGCACAATGATCATAACAAGGAATGAAATTCATTAAGCATAACAAAGCATGTGAACCCGAGATTAAAAATTTGCATAGGTCGGCTAGTTGTCCAAAAAATGAAAAATATATACCAAGTATAAAGGCTAGCTTGTAGGCGATCACCTTGTCTCCAAAGGAAGGCCTCTTGGGCGAACATACACATACGAAAAAAAAAAAAAAAGATAAAGAAGAAGGCAATCGAACGACGACGGGAGTCCCGGGCTGCTTGGTAAGGATTGGCCTGGGTACAGAAGAATGCCGGAGGATCATTGATACGGACGGAAGGAGACATCAATATTTCGGTCGATATGAGCATTGGAGGTGAGTCGCCTTGAAATTCCCATTGGCTGCACTGGGCCATGTAGTAATTAAAGTACATATCTTTGGAAGCGGTTGAGGTAATCAAAGTTCCACTTTGGGATTGGCTTTCCGAGGAAGTCGTAAAAAACCTCGAAGACCGGCTATCTCCAAGGTATCCACCTCCCACTTTCAAGCTCACTCCACCTTGGACTTTTTACTCTCGGTCTCCTTCTTGAGTCCTTCGATCTCTGGCTCCAAGTTCACTCCTCCCCTAATCTTCTTGTTCTTAGCCTCACTCCTCCAGCACATGCAAAGTAGAGTCCGGAAGACCACTCCCTTTATCCATCTTAGAGGCTGAGTAACTTCTTGGGAAAAAGAAAGCAGGAGTCCCTACCTCTGGCTGCGTGGTCGATGGCATATCTTGCGGCTCCTTAGTCCCAACTCAACAACCTTGGCACTCGGCGGCAATAAGTTTTCAGCATTGTTTGCCTACTCCCAATTTCGTATCCTCACGATCTCGAGTAGGACGCACATCTTCGGCGTCCTTCTTGGCCAAGTCCACGTCCGCTTTTTGCATCACGCCTTTAGAAAGTGGTAAGATTCTTGACGAGCGGTCGACTTGGCTCGAGCAAGTAGGCATAGGCCATCTTCACCAGCACGGCTGTACAAAAATGTGTTAGAATCGAAGGCTATTCAAAGAAGAATGAAAGAAAAAGGATAGAGGAAGAGGCAACCGAGGCCATATAGTGAGTGAAGCATGTCTTTGCCTCTCCTGGCTTCGTGCACAATGCACACCGGGGTTGTAGAGAAAGAGCCACTGGCAACTTTTGTTCTGGATGCCCACGCACCTGCTCGAGATCCGGTCTTAGCTTGCTCGGAGGACCCATCGAATTCCCTCTTGGGAACTTTTGGACTTCAGGGGTACCTTCGGGTTGAAGGGTCCACGGCGGAGTTGCTCCTCGTAGAGATTAATGAGCCTCATCAATCGGCATTTTTCTCCTTGGACGGGATCTCACCACCTCCAGGGGGGGGGGGGGGGGGGTGTGTGTGTGTGTGTGTGTGTGTGTGTGTGTGTGTTTTTTTTTTTTAAATTTTTTGGCCGGAGGGGAGACAGAGGCCGAGCTATGCTACTACTCTCTTAACTTTAAAGCTTGAATCATCTTTTGAGACATTTATGCACGGATAAAAGCAACACAGTCGAAGAAGACATAAAATATGTGAAGACATAAAAATAAAAAAAAAATGCAAAGTTGAAGTACTTTGCACGGCGACATGGGTGTTCTCCCGAACAATCACAAATGGAGCGTCATCGTTCGGGAAAGATCTTAGTGCTCATACAGGATGACTTTTCCTTTTCCCTCCACGAAGGGAGTTGATGGTCGTGCGGGCACACCAAGTTTCCACTAATTCGGATGGCATCTGCTCAATTGGCGCATGCTCGGTCGGGGAGAGTTTTCTTCTTCTTACGCGGCCTCTCCTGCTGCGAATATTCTTAAGCAATCCTTCTCCTTTCCTTGAATATTCTTGAGAGCATGCTTGTTTGGCTACAGCGCACTCCCTTCAACTTGTAGCCTCACACTTCAGAATGAAGCTCTTTCTCTTGCTCCGCATCCTGCGGCTTGGCTCGGCCTGGATTTCTTCTTCTTCTCCTTCATGGGGTGGGAGTATAAAATCTACGGGGTAAAGTTTGTACTTCACAAAGTTTGGCACTGCTTTGGTCCATAAAGTGATATTTCGAAGCATTCTCCTGAAGTAGTTAGAGAGATTTTTTGAGCCATTTCCACTAAGCCTCGGTGTGAAAGGATGACGGCGGTATGCGAGGATACTGCTTTGAAATCGAGTATGAGTAGTCTCGCCGCTATGCCGATCCACTGAGAAGTAATACACATTAACAAAATGCCCTTATTTTGCTAACCTCTGTGTCCACGATGCCCTTGACCACACTGTCGTCCTAGGCTGAGAGAAGTAGAAGTACACGACTTGCTTTGCTTACGCATAGACTTCAAATCGAAGAGCCGGTTGGTGTCGTGCGGAGACGGCTCACCCCATCACCTTGAATAGCGTAGAGGACGAACGGGGGCGGATAAATACTTGATGCCCTTGGGTGTGAAGGCTGGGTTGGACAAAGGAGTGGTAGTAGTACGCAATCCCTTTTAAAGTACAGGTCGTAAAGGCAACATCGCCCCTTGTTTTGTGTGAGTACCCGACGGGGCATAAGTATCCTTCCACCTCGGAGACGGTTGCCGGTGATTTGGAGTAGGGAGGAAGCACTCAACTCCGCCCCGGATACCCGGTCTTCTCCAAATCCTCATAAATGGTCCTTGAGTTACAATGGACGGAGGACACACCCACCCCAGCCCTCAAAGCACCTTGTGTCCTGTCGAGGGACACACCTCGGCCATACTCTTGGGTGGCCGCGTAATCCTCTCCCTCAACCAAGGGCGTCACCAAGTTTAGACACGGCTCCCACCGGCCTCATTGTAGCCCCCAAAGCGCGAGAGGAGTCGAGCAGCTCTCTTCTCCTCCGGCCTCGGAAGGGGAGCTATCAGGACGGTCGTCGTCTTCGGTAACTTCTACCTCATGGACCTCGGCGTCCCCCTCATAGTCACCCCCTCTTCTTACTGCCCATAGCGAAGGCTTCGGGTCATGTTCGACACTTGGCAACGTGGCATGTTTGGGCCCACGTCGAGGGTTAGTTGCATTAATCTTCTTGCATCGTACATTTTGTGCGGAGCCATCATCCTCTCTCACGGACGGGTATTGGTGTGTGTGTGGTGTGCAACGATCACGGCGAAACAGCCAAATAGGGATGCGAAGGCACTAGAACTTAGACGGCTTACGCGAATAGTGTCAACAACACATCGGCCGGACAATATATGTCCGGTTAGATGGAAGATAACGTCTCCACATCTTCCTAAGCTCCCCAAACAAATTGCAACGTAGCCTCCTCTTGTGAGTCTGCACGGAGTAAAAATAGTGATGCACCTCGGGTTCTAGAGTAGGTGAACTTTCACTACTCACCTCCCAATCTTCAAAACTCGAGTTAGAAAGTTCGTCACTCGAAGGAAGACGGTACTGCGCAAAGACGAGGTTGGTCCTCGTATAAAAGTGAAAGATGATCACAGTCGATATAGTGTTCACCTCATGAAACTCACCACGGTTCATCTACAAAAGAAAATACATGAGATGAGTATTGGGTAGAGATATCAAACAAAAACAAGAAAATATACGAGACCAGTCTAATGTGACGAGATCAAAAGGCAAAAAATTTCGTGAAGGTTAGGTTTGTAACCCCGGAAATTTCAAGAATTTTGAATTAAAGGTTTATCTCGCACTAAACCCCGAACGGAGGCGAAAGTGAAGGAACTGAACATTGCGAAGTTAAAATCGAAATATCACGACAACGAAGTTATATGATCTATCACGATCAAAGATTACAAAGTTTCGAAGCCTAGATTTTCTACATTTTTTCTTAAAACAAGTCAAGAACAATTGAATTTTCTACAATGGAAACCCCGGAAAATTGAAGATTCGAAGAATAAAAGGAGAAAAAGATGAGAAAATTACTCAGCAGTATTCGAAGCTTCGATGTTGTTCGGACGATAGGCGATCGGCCCTTTACACGAGTAAATTCCACGACGGATTCGAGAGAAAAATGTCTATTTTTGCTGCGCAGGAATCATAGCAAGAAAAATGGTATAAGTGGTTTATAGAGGGATTTTCTATCCTAATCGTATGCAAATTAGTGAAAGGGTGTAATCGATTAGAATTTCGAATGCTTTTGATTTCCCCCCCCAAAAGTACACATTAGCGAAATTAAAAGCAATCAAGTACACGGAGAAGGCTAACCGAGTCAAAAGCGTGCGAGTGAAAGAGGCGCGTCTTGAGGTACAATTCAATCGAGCATTAATTAGCCAAAAGCCGAAGGGACTTTTGGTCGGAGTCACATCGGAGGATCACGAACGGACGCATCCGAAGCACGTAGTCACCCATTCGAGGATGCGAGAGTTGGCTTAGGTGAAGTCTACGCGTGACTTCAAAAGTCTTGTCACCGAACTTGGGGAGCAAATGTTATCCCATTTTTTGCACTATGACATGCAGCAGCACATGCTGGTGACACGTGGACCTTATTCACACCTAATAAAGTGAAGAGATGTTAGAGACAAAGCTCGGCATTGCTGGCAACTACACGGATAATGTCTTCCAAACCCGACGAAGCAGATGAGACAATTCGAAAGCGTATCAACACTTAGCAATTCCAAGAGCTTGTATGCGTAAAGCACAAAAGCAATCCATATAGAGTACTAGGATTCGTCCATCACGAATATGGCGAGTTGTCCAAATCCCACAATCTATGTATTCTAAATATGTAATATATGTTCTTACCAATGTAGAACATTGTGAGCAAAGAGGGAAACCTTCCCTCGAAGCATTTAGCCCTATAAATAGTGATCCATTCTCAACGATAAAGGGGTCGAAAGAATTACTTTAGAGAAATCCTAAGAGAGCATACTCATAGATTTCTTGTGAGAAGGCTTTAAGAGAGGAAACATTGTATTCTTTTGTTTCTTGAGTTAATACAAATCAAGGGGTAAGTAGGCTATTACGCAGCTTGTGAGACGGAGCAGACACCTCTTTAAAATCATGTTTTCTTTATTGCTTATTAGTTCATACTTTACTTTATTGTAATTATATTTTCTATCGCTTACTATTTGACTCATTGTCGTTGGCTAAAAGTAGGAGGTCAACATTAATCAACCATACTTATTAGTAAATCCTAAGATCTGGTAAAATATTCCCAATAACAAAATAGACGTGAATTTTCTTGATTTGATGCCAAAGCTAACTTGTTGGAATCGTGATCGATCATTGCTTTAGCTCTTAGAATCAAATTTCACACCTATTTGGCCATATTAAACTTCTATTTCTTCTTAATTAAACCTGATAAGGACATAGAGATTTCGAAAACCACTTGCACTGAAGGCAATGGTAGCAACTAGTATTAAATCCAAAAAGCTTAACCTTGGGGAATTTATCTTCGGCACTTGGCCGGAAACCACATCCAAATTAATTCTTTCCCGGATGAATCACTAATTCCCATCTTTACTAATAACGTGCCACTAAGAAAGACACTCGGAAGATAACCCAAAATTCATACTTCTTAATTTAATATATACGATCTATGATGCCATGAGTCGCTACAAAACCATATGTAGATGTTCTTCATAATCTGCTTCTAATTGAAAGTACACCATAATATCATCGATGTTTACTATATCATATACTATTGAGGAAATCCTTAAGAGTACCTTGAATACCAAATCTATAAGATTCTTACGGAGCATTGATTACTCCCCAAAGGCGTAACCATAAATTCATAAGGATCATACCTGAAGTATGATGGAAGTGAGAGTCACTTAAGATATGCTTCACTGCGATTCGCAACTAATGATAGCCTAAGCAAAGATCAATCTTGGACAAGACTATCTTTCTTTAAAACCAACCATTGATCCTAAGTAGAGGGTACTTATTCTTTATTATCAACTTGTTTAGTTCTTTATAACAAATGCATACATGAAGCGAGCCATATTTCTTCCTAACTAATAACACCGAATTTTCAGTGATACACGGGGCCGGGAAAACCATAAATTAAGCATTCCACTGAATTATAACTTTTAATTCCTTAAATTCTATTGGAGGTATTATGTATGGTGCCACAGAACCCACTTGTGCTCCACAAACCAAAATAACAACGAAGTCTTATACTTTGTTGTAGTGATAATTTTAAGAAAGTTCTTCTAGAAATATATCTAAGAACTTCTTGTACCACTCCAATATCCACGAGGTAGGAGTTGCCTCGGCTAGGTGGGAATCTAATACCAACCTGCTAAGAATTATTATGCATCCATCCGGCTATAAATTTCTAGCTTTTATCATCATAATGATAATTGGAGTTCGAGTACCCCAAACCAATACCATAATACGAATGATCAACTTCACCTTGACAAGTTAAAAAGTTACCATCTTTTGCGTGCAATCCAATACTAGCGACCTACTCAATACAAGAAATAAATTTTGAGTAATATCTCAAGCCTACTACTTGCTATTCTCGAAAGCTACGAGATCAGTGTTCAACTTCTATCCTTAACTAATTCTCTGCCAGGTAATAAGGCTGCAAACCCTATTTCATATCTATCTCAAGGCCTACCTAATTTATAAATGATCCCGAGACTACCACATATTAATGTAGTAGCTCCCGAAATCAATTAACACGAGTAAATAGAGTAATTTTGACTAGAAATTCACCTAACACCAACTGAAGGACTATCTTCGGTATTAGTTTGGGTAGTGACAAACATGTCCCTAATCATGGAGTGGGTTTTCCCTCTTATTTTGCAGTTAAGTCCTCTATAACTTTATTGGCAGCCTCTGCTTGTAGTGCCCTACCAATGGCTGTTGGAAATATTTTTTTTTTTTTTTACCGAGATCTTAGATCTACTCACGAAGCTTAATGTTGATTAACACCACTAAATATGAACTTTCTAAAACGAAGTGAAATAAACACATATAAAGTTTAGTAAACCTTACAACAGGTGCGGCAAGTAGGAATATAATGACTCACTTCCGTTTAGATATCTAGCCCTTAATTCCTTTACGTAGCGAGCATTATAAATATCTTGAACATGGATCTTTCTTTCTCTAATTCGTTAGTCTTTGAAACTCAACGCTTCTTGGCTGAAAGTCTTTCTTCACGATCTTCCTCACTATGATTGAGGTATCACTTCCTGTGTGTGGGCCTTGCTACTCTAACACTAAGGATTTCGAAATCTCAATGAGGAAGAGAAAGATGGAGTGGTCGGCCAAAGATAAAGGGAGAGAGAAGGCTCGGGTTTTTCTGCTGAAGGAAAAATAGAAAATTTAAGTGTAATTTTCACTGAAGCCTTCACTATCTATTTATAACATTCCACTAGGAGTTAGGTTTGAATTATTTGGAATTAAAATAATGAAAATATCGGTTTTAAATTCCATTTTACAAAAGTGGCCGGCCACATACAAGTTGATTTGGGCCTCACTTTTTGCAATTTGCGGCTTGATTTTATCTTTTCTACATACTGATTTTTCTCAAAGAAACGCCAATTTTCTAATTCAACCATTTAAATGTCAATTCTAACTATTTAATAACTATAAATAATTATTATTAAATAATATTGTCATTTATCATATTTTAGCAAATTGAACCACTACAAAGTATCATAATTAACATAAGTATGCCCTAAAACTCTTTCTTCTACAATTTCGCCCTTACTTAGTGAAAAATTCACGAAATAGACATAGTCTAATTTGAGAATTATAATTGATTAATCAAAACCAATTATATGAGTCTTACAAGAAATATTATCTCAACTAGTGCGGGGACCATGGGTCTATATAACTTAGAGCTTCCAATAAGTAGATCAAGAATTTATTCTACAAAATTCACTAACTTATTAATTCTTCGTTGAATCGACGCATAGAACTTAGAATTGCACTCTCTGTATATAGAATGCTCTATATGTTCCACCATATAGACACATCCATTTAAGTTATCCATTGTTATAATCCTAATATGATCAATGATCCTCCATATGAATGATCGCTACCTTTGTAAAGGGATTAGATTACCGTTACACCACTACAATGTATTTAATCTGCTTAAAACAACTTAACCTAGTATAAATGATATTTCAGCTTATGTGAAATGAGATCTCCACAATTTATTTTCGTTTGGTCAAGCTCGAAGGAGATCATCCTTTACTTACTATTCGCCAGATAGAAGCTATAGATTCCATGTTCATGTTAGCGCTCTCACTCAATTGCACTACCGTGTTCCCAAAATGTACTTATCACCCTGACCTAAAAGTAGGCTTAACTAACAAATCAAGAAGACGAATAGCCTCTTGAGATTGAGCCTAATCATAACGGGATTAAGATCATTTGATCTAGGATCAACTAGGCGATATTGACTTGAATAGATATTACGGTAAGTTTAATAAATCTAAGTCAAAGTTCAATATCGGTCCCTTAGATGCATACTCCATGCATCCAACACGAAGCCTTACTTTAACCAATGCTCTGGAAAAAACATAGCACTTCTCCAAATGCAAGTAAACTCTGTTGTACATTATCATATCAGTAAAACCCTGTGTTTGAAAAATCTAGGAAACTTTATTCACATAGTCATGTTTACTTTCCAATGTGTTGACAGCACAATAAAAAGGACCAAGTATGTGAAAAGGGTTTCAGACGAATTCATACATTATGTACATATAATCATGAAATAAATCATGAGAACCATGCAACATTAAATGTTATTTCTGATCTATATTAATAAGTAAATCTGATTATATTGAAATGAGTTTTATTTAGGGCATAAAACCCAACAAACTCCCACTTGCACTAATATAAAACAAAAGGTGCATTTCAAAGAATCTCAACACCTTGATATACAAATCAAGTGTAGTAGTAGTAAACTCCTCGTAATAGGATCTGAAAGGTTGAATAAACACAACCTTTTCTCCACCATTACTCTTCCTTAATCACAAAATCATTGATAATGTGAAATTCCTCTCTATATGTCTACTCTCTTGGGATACTGGATTCTACCTTTGGCAACTACTTTTGGTTAATCAGGAAACTAACACCAAAGTTTAGGCAATTTGGAATGGTGCCAAAAATGTATAGAACTTTCCTTAGATCGAATAAGTCACCTTTCATGAACTTTAACATTCGGTCCCTTTCGGTAGACCTAGAGACTTGAATGAGGTTTTTACACTTCTCCAAAATCACTATTCCACCCCCAGAGTAATCACCATCTTATCAGAAAGATTTTCTAGCACAAAGGCAAATTTCGAAATCTGATGTGGTGTAGTCTAAGAGTTTTAAACACACCCTTATAGACTAACATATAGTTCCTCTTCTTAATCTTAAGATTTACTTGATTGTCTTCCAATGTTCTTCTCCTAGATTAATCTGATACCTACTCATTACTCCCACTCAACAAGAAAAGTGTACGTGTCTAAGGCATACAAAAGCATATCTAAGACCTCTCACTGTTGATTTAAGAAATTCTTTCGTGGCTTTATCTTTTCTGGAATAGTTGAAACTTTTCCTTAGATAAATAAAATTTATGCCTAAGAAGTTGTGAAGCTTCTATAGATTGCCATTAGAAAGAAAATGCTTCAGCATCTTACTAAAGTAAGTTGCTTGCATAAGAGTAAGTAATTACCAGGTATACCACAAGCCATAGGTTTAGATAAACTCAAACCTATAATACTAGGAACAGGAAGTTTTGTTAAGTTTATAGAATAGACTTATAAACGAAAATTTCCTTTTATGTCCTTGTAATAGAAAACTTTAGGTTACTCCATGTGAATGGATTAAACCATAGTTCTATTGGCTTTTCTTCTTAGTTTCTTATTTTGACAATCCATTACTTGTTTAAACTCACAATGGATTTTAATCACTAGTGTCTCCCAAGTCATAAGAAGGTGAGTTCCTAGAAACTCTCCCACTACAACAAGGTACCGTGAATTATGTCGAAGAAAACTAAATGGTATTGATCTCTTCGGTTGTGACAAGAAAACAGAGGCAGTGCGATCATCATATGTTAAATAAGATGATAGAACACTCTTGGAATCAAGAAATAAATATCTCCTTTATTTGCTACTTGAGTTTCAGACTTAGTCATTTTCTTAGAAAAGTAGTATTTGTTTGAACAAACACTTTCTTATCTATTGACTATGGGATGGTCCACCCCTAATCACTTAGAATAGCTAACAAACCATGGTTAACAGTTCTAGCTTTTCTTAAGATTTTGATTAGGTCATCCATGAATCTAGTATTGATTTACATTAAGTATACAACCATTACATCATTCTAAAGTTGTATTACCATAGAAGGATTTAGGCAACGACTAGTAACTAATCATCAATATGCAAATTGAAATTTCTGGGGAGGTAAGTTTGGATATAATTCAAAAATCAATTTAATGATCTTTGAACTGCATATCTACTAACTATTTCTCCACCCCTATCAGTTCGCAAGATCTTTAACCACTTACCTTAATGGTTTTAACCATTGCTAGAAATTAATGAAATTTTTCAAACATTTCAAATTTCTTTGCATAAGGTATAATCTAAAGTTACGTTTTAAGAATACAACGAAAAACTCATATCCACCCCTGAATGTACATCCATCTGCGAATGAGATGAACTACTTTCAGTGGATATAGGCATATTAACTCTTTGCAGAGATTGATCTTGTCAAATCCACTATGAACAAGATACAAATGCCATAGATTAAAAAAAATGTGGTAGTGTCTTTTGATGTTTAGGTTTAGTTACATCAAAGAAGTCTTAGAATAGTGCAAGTGGATCCTGGTCACAAAATACTAAACTCATATTCCATACAGTTTGAATCCATTAATAGAAGATGGATATTGAACACTTGGAAAGTGTAACTGTATTGCTTCCTGGAAATAGAAATATAAGAAAATTTCTGTTTGGATTCTAAAATTAAAGTCAAAGACTTAAATTCAACCAAATATAATGAGTAATTCTATCTTGGACCACCACTACTAATATAACTCTAAGTCTGATTTGCCCATACAAGTACGAGATTTCTAAGATTGAGGTTTTATATCAATTGGGAATAGAATTTCGGGATTATAATCATATGCGTCATTTTATTTCTTAAAAGAAAATATAGAACGACATGAAATGATTTATAGACCATTCATCCAATGACATGTTATTGAGCTAATTCGAAATGAATAAGCTAAGAGGAATTAGGATAATTTGGTTGTTTAAATAAGAATCCAACGATGCTTCGATTAGCGAAAGTCAAAGCAATCTTATTTATATAATCTTCTTGTTTCATATTGTAAAAATACTAGTCTAAGGTGTCATCAATTGATGAACAGCTAGATGTCGCATATACAATATTTATCTTTCGAGATCTAACACTATTATGTATGTCTAATGGTGAAAATCCACTAGGGATTTATCTCATTAGATAAACAAACCAAGTTAGACCAACAATGAAGATTCGAAATTAAACTACAACTTAATAACAGAAAATAACATGGTTCAATATAAATTCATACACAATTTAGAAATTATTAAACATATAGCAAGTAGGAATGACAAGTGAAAATACTAAAACATACAATCCTAAATAATTTCCAAGGTTTTCAACAAACTGATATCAGTGTCCCGTTTAGGCGAGAGTCAAAGCTACCATCCATTGAATAGAGTTGTCAGCTCATCTAAAATGTTAAACATTCTAGCAACCTTTTATTCGATCAAGATTGGAATTCAGCGTTGTCCCGTTTAGGCGAGAGTCAAGGCAATTCTATCTTATGAGCTTCCACCATTATTTCGCAATTTGCAAGTCAAATATGGTCGCCACCATTAGGGTGATCCATACCATATAAAACACTTACAAACTACTTATCTTTCGAGATTAAATGGTGCGAAATTGCTAATGAACGTTCCTCAATTAGGGAGGATTACTCCTTTAAAACAAATGCGGTGTAAAACCAACAATGGAGATCGAATATCTTAATAATAATAAAGCTCATTATTTAAAGAGAGTTGTATTTTCTTTGAATCTCATTTTAATCTATTTATTTTAAATATATATTTATTAATTAAAATTTTCAATTTAGAATAAAAAATTCAAAATATAAATTTTAATTTAATATTTATAAATTTTACTTAGATGGATATGAAAATAACATGAATTTCTTCCATCGTAGTAATAATTTCCAATAAATATTTAGAAAAATATTCAATTTAAGTTGTTACAAAATTAATTTAAATTAATTTACAACTCAAATTTAATTTTCAATAAATATATATTGCATTTCGAAAAAATTAAAGTATTTAAGAATACAATTTTTGAAAATGCATGTTAAAAGAAAAAAAAAATCCTGGAAAAATTATTCTAATTTAATGTTGGCCCAAAATTAATTAATAAAATTAATTTACAACAAAAAAATATAATTTTCCTATTTAATTAAATATATAAGAAAAATTTCAAATATTTAAGTATGATGATGAAAATCAACTTAAATATTAATTTTCTATTTAATTAAATACACTAGAAAAATACTTCAAGCAAAAATATCATCTATCTAGATTTTCCTTTGACTAATTAATTCAATTTCTAATAATATACTTTAATTCAATTTATTTTAAATTAATCAATAAATGAAAAAATCATTGATTTAAGTTGATCCAAGAATTAATTAAAATAAATAATTAATTTACAGCTTAATCTATTTTTCAAGTAAAATTCGAAATTCCAGCATTTAAGAAATGCAATTTCGAAATTTGATTAATAAAATAAAGAAAAAATAAATTTTGAAAATTATTTAAATTTAGTTGAAAAAATAAATTTCAACTAAAAATAATTTTCTATTTAATTAAGTGTCATGAAAAAGAAATATTTGAGTATCATGATGAAAATCAACTTAGATATTTAATTTTCAAATTAATTAAATGTATTAAATTCAAGAAATAAATAATTAAGTGTAGAGAAGGCTTAATTATAAATCTCTAGTTTAATACTAGGAAAAATATACTTAAAATAAATTGTACCAAAATTAATTATTTAAATAATTAATTTCACAATGTATAATATTTTCCTATTTAATATTAGAAATAATAAGTAGTCTAGAAATAACTATCTAGAAAATATCTTATTTGACTAAGTATCTTTTCCTCAAAATTTGAAAAAATATCTAATTTAAGTTATACTAGAAAAAATCTAGAACGTAAATATTTTCAAATTTAAATTTAATTAAATATCCAAAATTAAGTTGTAACCACTTAATTTGAAAATATTCCTTTTTATGTTAATATTCGAAAAGATATTAACTTAAAAAAATATCTTAAAGAATCTTAATAACCAATGCCTAAAATTTCTCAACTTAATTTTGAAATTTTAAATCCAAAAGATATTCAGATTTAAGTTGATTAGTTAGAGACAACTAAATATCAACTTAAATAGGAATATTTAATGAAAATTTTGAATTAGGCTTCAGAAAGAATCTAGATGGTTATAATTCTATATTTAATTAAATATAAGAAAATACATATAGTTTAGCTTAGAATATAAAATTCTTTAAACTATATTTTTCTTAAATTAATTTCAAAATAAATGAAATTAATTATGTTGCTAATCAATTTTATTAGGTTAAACTAGCTTAATTAACCTAGTACAGTTATTCAAATCAGGCAAATGGGCCTTCACAATTGGGGTGGTTCATGTGAGGGGGTACTGGGTTCAGTATGTCCTACCCACTACTATGGCTCCCAACTCTCACACAAGGCCCAAAAGAGAGGAATTTAACCTTAAAATGAACAATCGTTATTAATTGAATAGACCCAAAACTAAATGGGCCTAAATAAAATCTATCAAGAACTATGATATTTTATTTAGCATCAACAACCTATATGCATCTATAACAAAATTAAACATATAGGCTCACACAGGCACACAATTTGGATGGATCCTGTCATGTTGCTAGGTCATACACAGATGAAAGAAGATTGTGAAAATATACCTGTTACAAATTATTTACTTGACCAAGGGAGCCATGAGTTAAAATCAGATTATTGGATCTGTCAACAAGTTAACCATGGATATTTGCAATCAAGCAATAATAGGTTTTAAAAACTTACAAACAAGCTAAAACACATACTCCTGCAACAAGGTTAGTTGGATAATTGGATGTAGGATTTATTTAATTTTAAATAATTAAATTTCAAAAAAATAAAAAATTATTTTCGAAAATTTTTAAAAAATTTGAAAAAATTTCGAAATTAAATTTAAAATTAAACCTACAATTTTGAAAAATTAAGTTTCAACCAACCAAAATATCATTTCAAAATTTTGCTAACTACTTTTAAAAATTAAATGTTATTTTATAAATAAAAATTAAAAAAGATAAATAAATATCTTTTTTCAGATTTTATAATTTAATTTAAATAAATAAAATAACAAAATTTAAAAGTTAGCAAAATATCTTACATCTATTTAAAATTACATGATTATAGTTATCTTATTTTAAAAAAAAAATTAATTTAAAATTTTAATTTCTGACCTTAAATTTTAAAAAAAAAAAAGATAAGATATAATCAAATTTAAAAATAAGATAGATAATTAAGCAAAAAAGATAGATATTTACTATTTTTCAAATTCAAATTACACTAATATCATGAATTAAATTTAAAAAAATATTAATTAATTTAATTATGATAATTAGAATTGAATTAGGAATAGTAAATGTATAAATACAGAACTACACAAAAAATCGGAAGTTAAATCCATGAAAAAGCATGAAAAATCGAAAAAAAAAAACCAAAAAAATGCGAGCTGTACGAACAGTATGTATGCTGAGCATACTGTCCATGGGCGCGCAAGGGGCTGCATGGGCGAGGGATGTGGGCGCAGGAGGCTGCATGCGGCTGTTCGCGCGCGTATCCCTGTTGCTCAACCCCCGATTTTTTCAAAACTTCAAAAAATCATAACTAATTCAAATTAAATCAAAATTGAGTTCGTATTAAAAAAAGTAACTTGCTTAATTTTTTCCATACTATCCAATAAAAATAATTCCAGAAACAGATATTCAATTATTTTTCACGAAAATTCACAAACATCAATCAATCATCAAATAACACTCAATACAACATGATACCATCCAAAACATCAAACAATCGTTTTAAAGTCCAAATTTCTTGCAAGCAAATCAATTACCATGGCTCTGAGGCCAGTTGTTGGAAATATTTTTACCAGGATCTTAGATCTACTCACAAGTATGTTGATTAACACCCTAAATATGAACTTTCTAAAACGATGAAATAAACACATATAAAGTTTAGTAAACCTTACATCTGCGGCGGAATATAATGACTCCTTCCGTTCGGATATCTAGCCCTTGATTCCTTTTACTGTAGCGAGCATTATCAATATCTGAACCTGGATCTCTTTCTCTGATTCTTTAGTGTTGAAACTCCTTCTTGCTGAAAGTCCTTCTTCACGATCTTCCTCACTATGATTGAGGTATCACTTGCTGTGTGTGGGCGCTACTCTAACACTAAGGATTTCGAAATCTCAATGAGGAAGAGAAAGATGGAGTGGTCGGACAAAGATAGGGAGAGAGAAGGCTCAGGTTTTTCTCTGAAGGAAAAATAGAAAATTTAAGTGTAATTTTCCTGAAGCCTTCACTATCTATTTATAGCATTCCACTAGGGTTAGGGTTGAATTATTTGGCATTAAAATAATGAAAATATCAGTTTAAATTCCCTCCAAAAGTGGCCGGCCCTATACAAGTTGATTTGGGCCTCACTTTTTGCAATTTTGCAGTTTTATCTTTTCTACATACGATTTTCTCAAAAACGCCAATTTTCTAATTCAACCATTTAAATGTCAATTCTAACTATTTAATAACTATAAATAATTATTAAATAATATTGTCATTTATCATATTTATTAATTGAACCATACAAAGTATCATAATTAACAAATATGCCCCTAAAACTCTTTCTTTACAATTTCGCCCTTACTTAGTGAAAAATTCACAAATAGACATAGTCTAATTTGAGAATTATAATTGATTAATCAAAACCAATTATATGAGTCTTACAAGCAATATTATCTCAACTAGTGCGGGGACCATGGGTCTATATAACCGAGCTTCCAATAAGTAGATCAAGAATTTATTACTAAAATTCACTAACTTATTAATTCTTCGTTGAATCCACACATAGAACTTAGAATTGCACTCTCAGTATATAGAATGCTCTACATGTTCCACCATATAGACACATCATTAGTTATCCATTGTTATAATCCTAATATGATCAATGATCCTCCATATGAATGATCTACACTATAAAGGGATTAGATTACCGTTACACCCTACAATGTATTTAATCCTTAAAACACTTACATGTAATTTGGACTTTAAAACGATTGTTTGTATGTTCTTTGGATGGTATCATGTTGTATTGAAGGCCCATTTGCCTGATTTGAATGACTGTACTAGGTTAATTACACTAGTTTAACCTAATAAAATTGATTAGCAACATAATTAATTTCATTTATTTTGAAATTAATTTAAGAAAATTATAGTTTATAGAATTCTTTATTCTAAGCTAAACTATATGTATTTTCTTGTATTTAATTAAATATAGAATTATAACCATCTAGATTTTTTAAGGAACTTAATTTAAATTTTTCATTAAATATTCCTATTTAAGTTGATATTTAGTTATCTTCAACTAACCAACTTAAATGCGAATATCTTTTGAATTCAAAATTTCAAAATTAAGTTGAGGAATTTTAGGCATTGGTTATTAAGATTCTTTAGATATTTTTAAGTTAATATCTTTTCGAATATTAACTTAAAATGGAATATTTTCAAATTAAGTGGTTACAACTTAATTTTTGATATTTAATTAAATTTAAATTTGAAAAATATTTAAGTTCTAGATTTTTTTCTAATACAACTTAAATTAGATATTTTTTCAAATTTTGTGGAAAAGATACTTAGTCAAATAAGATATTTTCTAGATAGTTATTTCTAGACTACTTATTATTTCTAATATTAAATAGGAAAATATCATAAATTGTGAAATTAATTATTTATATAATTAATTTTGGTACAATTTATTTTAAGTATATTTTTCCTAGTATTAAACTAGAGACTAATAATTAAGCCTTCTCTACACTTAATTATTTATTTCTTTAATTTAATACATTTAATTAATTTGAAAATTGAATATCTAAGTTGATTTTTATCATCATACTTAAATATTTCTTTTTCATGACATTTAATTAAATAGAAAATTATTTTTAGTTGAAATTTAGTTTTTCAACTAAATTTAAATAATTTTCAAAGTATATTTTTTTTAATCAATTTTCGAAATTGCATTTCTTAAATGCTAGAATTTCGAATTTTATCTTGAAAAATAGATTAAGTTGTAAATTAATTATTTATTTTAATTAATTCTTGGATCAACTTAAATCAATGATTTTTTCATTTATTGATTAATTTAAAATAAATTGAATTAAAGTATATTATTAGAAATTGAATTAATTAGTCGAAGGAAAATCTAGATAGATGATATTTTTGCTTGAAGTATTTTTCTAGTGTATTTAATTAAATAGAAAATTAATATTTAAGTTGATTTTCATCATCATACTTAAATATTTGAAATTGTTCTTATATATTTAATTAAATAAGAAAATTATATTTTTTGTTGTAAATTAATTTTATTAATTAATTTTGGGCCAACATCAAATTAGAATAATTTTTCCAGGATTTATTTTTTATTTTAACCTGCATTTTCGAAAATTGTATTCTTAAATACTTTAATTTTTCGAAATGCAATATATAATTATAGAAAATTAAATTTGAGTTGTAAATTAATTTAAATTAATTTTGTAACAACTTAAATTGAATATTTTTCTAAATATTTATTGGAAATTATTACTAAGATGGAAATAATTCATGTTATTTTCATATCCATCTAAGTAAAATTTATAAATATTAAATTAAAATTTATATTTGGAATTTTTCATTCTAAATTAGAAATTTTAATTAAATAAATATATATTTAAAATAAATAGAATAAATAAAGAGAATCAAAGAAAATACAACTCACTTTAAATAATGAGCTTGATTATTATTAAGATATTCGATCTCCATTGTTGGTCTTACAAAAGTTAAATGTTTTCAATATAACCTCGAGACGCTAGACTTCGTCCCCCTATGGATGGTTATTCGTTGAACGCATTTAACACCGTAAGATTTCATTTGATAAGTGTTTTGTAAGTTTTCGTCTCTATTAGACTCTCCCCTACGGTGACTACTTAGAGATAAACTTATGAAACATGAAACAATGGTGGAAGCTCATAAAATGAGAATAACCTTGACTCTCGCCTACCGGGACAACGTTGGATTCTTATTTTGATCGAATAAAAGGTTGCTAGAATGGTTTCTATTTTAGATGAGCTGACAACTCTATTCAATAAATGATGCTTTGACTCTCGCCTACCGGGACACTGTATCAGTTTATTGAAAACCTTGGAAATTATTTAGGATTGTATGTTTTAGTATTTTCACTAGTCATTCCTACTTGCTATATGTTTATAATTTCTGAATTGTGTATGAATTTATATTGAACCATGTTATTTTCTGTTATTAAGTTGTAGTTTAATTTCGAATCTTCATTGTTGGTCTAACATGTTTGTTTTTCTAATGAGATAAATCCCTAATGGATTTTCACCATTAGACATACATAATAGTGTAAGATCTCGAAAGATAAGTATTGTATATGCGACATCTAACTGTTCATCAATTGATGACACCTTAGACTAGTATTTTTACGATATGAAACAAGAAGATTACATAAATAAGATTACTTTGTCTTTCGCTAATCGAAGCATCGTTGGATTCTTATTTTAAACGAAATTATCCTAATTCCTCTTAGCTTATTCATTTCGAATTAGCTTTATAATATATCATTGGATGAATGGTCTATAAATCATTTCATGTCATTATATTTTCTCTTAAGAAATTAAATGACGCTTATGATTGTAATCCCGAAATTCTATTCCCAATTGATATAAATCCTCAATCTTAGAAATCTCCTACTTGTATGGGCAAATCTGACTTAGAGTTTGTATTAGTAGTGGTGGTCCAAGATAGAATTACTCATAATATTTGGTATAAATTTAAGTCTTTGACTTTAATTTTAGAATCCAAACAGAAATTTTATTATATTTCTAATTCCAGAATACAATACAGTTACACTTTCTCAAGTGTTTAATATCCATCTTCTATTATTGGATTAAAACTGTATGGAATATGAGTTAGGTATTCTGTGACCAGGATCCACTTGCAGTATTCTAAGAACTCTTTGATGTAACTAAACCTATGTCATCATAGACACTGCCACATTTTCTTAATCTATGGCATTTGATCTTGTTCATAGTGGATTTGACAAGATCAATCTCTGAAAAGAGTTAATATGCCTATATCCCGAAAGTAGTTCATCTCATTCGCGAGATGGATGTACATTCAAGGGTGGATATGAGTTTTTCGTTGTATTCTTAAAACGATCACTCTAGATTATACCTTATGCAAAGAAATTTGAAATGTATTAAAATTTCTTAAATTTCTAGCAATGGTTAAAACCATTAAGGTAAGTGGTTAAAGATCTTGCGAACTGATAGGGGTGGAGAAATAGTTAGTTGATATGCAGTTCAAAGATCATTAATTTGATTTTTGAATTATATCCAAACTTACCTCCCAAGAAATTTCGAGTTGCATGTTGAAGATTAGTTACTAGTCGTTGCCTAAATCCTTCTATGGTAATACAATTTCAGAATGATGTAATGGTTGTATACTTAATGTAAATCATTACTAAATTCATGGATGACCTAATCAAAATCTTAAGAAAAGCTAGAACTGTTAACCATGGTTTCTTAGCTATTCTAAGTGATTAGGGGTGGACCATCCCATTGTCAATAGATAAGAAAGTGTTTGTTCAAACAAATACTACTTTTCTAAGAAAATGACTAAGTCTGAAAAACAAGTAGCAAATAAAGGAGATATTTAATTCTTGATTCCAAAAGTGTTCTATCATCTTATATAACATATGATGATCCCACTGCCTCTGTTGTCTTATCACAACAGAAAAGATCAATACCATTTAGTTTTCTTAGACATAATTCACGGTGCCTTGTCGTAGTGGGAGAGTTTCTAGGAACTCACCTTCTTATGACTTGGGAGACACTAGTGATTAAAATCCATTGTGAGTTTAAACAAGTGATGGATTGTCAAGATAAGAAACTAAGAAGAAAGCCAATAGAACTATGGTTTAATCCATTCACATGGAGTAACCTAAAGTTTTCTATTACAAGGACATAAAAGGAAATTTTCGTTTATAAGTCCATTCAATGGACTTAACAAAACTTCCTGTTCCTAGTATTATAGGTTTGAGTTTATCTAAACCTATGGCTGTTGGTATACCTGGTAATTACTTACTCTAATGCAAGCAACTTACTTTAGTAAGATGCTGAAGCATTTTCTTTCTAATGGCAATCTATAGAAGCTTCACAACTTCTTAGACATAGATTTTATCTAAGGAAAAGTTTGAACTATTCCGTAAAATATAAAGCCATGAAAGAATTTTCTTATATCAACAGTGAG
Source organism: Cannabis sativa (assembly GCF_029168945.1). Lineage (NCBI taxonomy): Eukaryota > Viridiplantae > Streptophyta > Magnoliopsida > Rosales > Cannabaceae > Cannabis > Cannabis sativa. Next base: position 24,702,361 of record NC_083602.1, on the reverse strand, counting down.
AGGTCTTAGATATGCTTTTGTATGCCTTAGACCAGACACCTGCTGTTGAGTGGGAGTAATGAGTAGGTATTAGATTAATCCAGGAGAAGAACATTGGAAGACAATCAAGTAAATTTTAAGATTAAGAAGAGGAACTATATGTTAGTCTATAAGGGTGTGTTTAAAACTCTTAGACTACACCATATCAGATTTCGAAATTTGCCTTTGTGCTAGAAAATCTTTCTGATAAGATGGTGATTACTCTGGGGGTGGAATAGTGATTTTGGAGAAGTGTAAAAACCTATCTGAAGTCTCTAGGTCTACCAGAGAGGGACTGAATGTTAAAGCTACAGGAAAGGTACTTATTCAGTCTAAGGAAAGTTCTATACATCTTTGGCACCATTCCAAATTGCCTTAAACTACTAGTGTTAATTTCTAGATTAACCAAAAGTAGTTGCCAAAGGTATAGAATCCAGTATCCCAAGAGAGTAGACATATAGAGAGGAATTTCACATTATCAATGATTTTGTGATTAAAGGAAGAGTAATAGTGGAGAAAAGGTTGTGGTTAATTCAACCTTTCAGATCCTATTACGAGGAGTTTACTACTACTACACTTGATTTGTATATCAAGGTGTTGAGATTATTTGAAACGCACTTTTTGTTTTATATTAGTGCAAGTGGGAGTTTGTTGGGTTTTATGCCCTAAATAAAACTCATTTCAATATAATCAGATTTACTTATTAATATAGATCAGAAATAACAGTTAATGTTGCATGGTTCACATGATTTATTTCATGATTATATGTACATAATGTATAAATTCATCTGAAACCCTTTTCACATACTTGATCCTGTTTATTGTGCCGTCAACACATTGGAAAGTAAACATGACTATGTGAATAAAGTTTCCTAGATTTACCAGACATAGGGTTTTACTGATATGATAATCTACAACAGAGTTTACTTGCATTTGGAGAAGTGCTATGTTCTTTCCAGAGCATTGGTTAAAGTAAAGCTCAAGTTGGATGCATGGAGTATGCATCGGAAGGGACCGATATTGAACTTTGACTTAGATTTAATTAAACTTACAGTAAAATCTATTCAAGTCAATATCGCCTAGTTGATCCTAGATCAAATGATCTTAATCCTGTTATGATTAGGCTCAATCTTGAAAGGCTATTCGTGTTCCTTGAATTGTTAGTGAAGCCTACTTTTAGGTCAGGGTGATACGTACTTTTTGGGAACACGGTAGTGCAATTGAGTGGGAGCGCTATCATAAACATGGAATCTATAGCTTCTATCTGGCGAATAGTAAGCAAAGGATGATCTCCTTCGAGCTTGACTAAACGAACATAAATGGTGGAGTACTCATTTCACATAAGCTGAAATATCATTTATACGGGGTCAAGTGTTTTAAGGAATAAATACATTGTAGGGTGTAACGGTAATTTAATCCCTTTACAGTGTAGATCATTCATATAGAGGATCATTGATCACATTAGGATTATAACAATGGATAACTAATGATGTGTCTATATGGTGGAACATATAGAGGCATTCTATATAACCGAGAGTGCAATTCCTAAGTTCTATGCGTGGATTCAACGAAGAATTAATAAGTTAGTGAATTTTAGTGCTAAATTCTTGATCTACTTATTGGAAGCTCGGTTATATAGACCCATGGTCCCCCCACTAGTTGAGATAATATTGCTTGTAAGACTCATGTAATTGGTTTTGATTAATCAATTATAATTCACGAATTAGACTATGTCTATTTGTGAAATTTTCACTAAGTAAGGGCGAAATTGTAAAGAAAGAGTTTATAGGGGCATATTTGTTAATTATGATACTTTGTATGGTTCAATTAATAAATATGATAAATGACAATATTATTTAATAATTATTTATAGTTATTAAATAGTTAGAATTGACATTTAAATGGTTGAATTAGGAAATTGGCATTTTTGAGAAAATCAGATACAAAAGGTGTTAAAATTGCAAAATTGCAAAGCCCAAGGCCCAATCCATTAAAGGCATGGCCGGCCACCTATTGTAGTGTTTTAAATTGATTTTTTCATTATTTTAATGCCAAATAATTCAAACCTAACCCTAGTGGAATGCTATAAATAGATAGTGAAGGCTTCAGGAAAATTACACTTAAATTTTTCTATTTTTCCTTCAGAGAAAAACCTGAGCCTTTCTCTCTCCCTATCTTTAGCTACCACTTCTTCTTTCTTCTTACTTTAAATTTCGAAATTACTTTAGTGTATGAGTAGTGCCCACACACATCAATCGATACCTCAATCATAGTGAGGAAGATCGTGAAGAAAGACATTCAGCAAAAGGAGTTTCAGCATCAAAGATTCAGAGAAAGAGATCCAGGTTCAGATATTGATAATGCTCTGCTACAGAAAGGAATCAAGGGCTAGATATCTGAACGGAAGGAGTCATTATATTCCGCTGCACCCAATGTAAGGTTTCCTAAACTTTATATGTGTTTATTTTATCGTTTTAGAAAGTTCATATTTAGGATGTTAATAAACATACTTGTGAGTAGATCTAAGATCCTGGTAAAATAATTTCCAACACTTGCATCCAATATTTCCCATACAATGGTCCCATATGGGTACAACCCATAACTGTTTTACTTGGAACTCTTGAACTAAAGTAACTGGTACTTGAGGTGAAGGCACAATAGGAGATCCATGTTGCCTTAATCTCTTAATCTCCTTTCCTAATTGTTGAATCTTAGCTTCCATCTCTGTAAATCTTTGCTCTAATTCTAGCGGAGACTGCGGTGGATTTTCATAACGACCTTCATAAGTCCTTTCTTGAACTGAAACTCGACCTTGGGAACTAGGGGGATCCCATTCTCTCCATCCGCCACTAGTGTCAACTAAATCATCCCAACTCCTCATGTTTTTCAAGGCATCCATCTATAGGACAAGCTTGCAAATTCATGAGTTGGCTAGATCAGACAGCGATCGAAATTGTAATCTACTTACTGCTTACATGGGAACTTAATATACACCTATTTAGCTATTAATCTACTAACATGCTCCATATCATACCTTTTTTGATCATGTATATCAATTAAAACTACTAAAACATGTAGAAGCTTACCGAATCATGAGTCAAGCTTATCTTTGATGATGATTGTACATATTTTGACGATCTTCAAAGAATAACCTGGTGGCTCTAATACCAAATTGTAACACCTTACTAGATTAGGTGTGTTACCGCGATTTCTTAATTGTTGTGCACAACTTTGATAATCAAAGGGTTTATTAAAAAAACATGGCTAATAAAAATTTTCTTAAATAACTTAAACTTTAATAATAAACATAATTTATGTAAGTTTGGGATCCCCTTTAAATTAATATAATTTTGCAAAATAGTTGCATCACAAAAGTTGTCTTCATACAACTATAAAAAAGGTGAGCCTAAATTGTCTTAAAAATCCCGAACAACTCTGTGTCTAACCGTCTTGATATGTACACTCTTCACCACTTTAGATTTTAGACTCATCCCAATTTAGTTTTAGCACTTACCTACACATACACGCAATAATTGTGAGTCGACAAACTCGCAAGAAAAAGCATAATCATAAACATATATCCAGACTGTAACTAGGTACCCATACACCTACTCACGATCTAATAATTGGGTCAGGGACGTTCTCGATAAAGTATGACTTACTACAAATCTAGCCTATACTCAGTACTCTAGTTATACTAATGTGGTAGTAGTTAATTCATACTATCTAAAAGTCTAGCATATATATATGTTGGAATCTTCGTACAACTCTATGTATACCTCACTCATACCATGATATGCTAATCTGTTGGCTACTAATTTGCCTAACATATATCTGTTGGCATCTCGCTACAACTCTATGTACACCTCACTGATGCCCTAATATATTATTTTGATGGCAACTAACATGCACACTAAATATGTATACATATATACAACTATTATACTAGTCTTACCTTGATTCCAAATGCAAATGTGCTGGTAACTCAGAGTGAAAACAGTTGTTCAGCAACTAAAGGCCCTTAGTCACATTTTACATAAAATTGGTAAGTGATCTGCTAAATCACTTTTGGGGATTTAAACTTGAAACTAAAAGTTTCCCTATGGATAATTAGCATGACAAAACCCTAACTATCGAGAAAATGCTAAAAAAATGAGATTTTGAGAAAAGTACCCTAAAAACGACAAGTTGGAACTGTTAAAATAGTAAGCCATTTTTTGGGTTTTCTGCCTGGAAAAACGGTAGACCGTTTTCCCGAAACGATACGCCACTTTTACGAAGAGAACTTACCCAAAATTTCATAACTCCTCAAAATTGAAACAAAATTATCCCAAACTGTCTAGAACTTCAAATAAGGCTAAAACTAATCTATTTCATCAAACAATTGCAACTATAAAACCTTGAGTCAAAAACTACCATTGTTGAGCTAAGTTTGAGCTCAAAAGTCAAACCTAGCTCAAATCTTGCCAACAACAAACAACCTACCCAACACCAGCTCTAACAAACCTAATTTAATCCCCAAAACTCAATTTAAATAACAACAAAACTCAATAGAACCTAAAACCAAAAAACACCATAAAAACCGTAATTAAACCTTACAAATTCAAAGAGAACAAGAGAAGAATTAGCTTACCTTAGGTTATCCCTACAACAACACTTGAATCCTTGCTGCAAACACCCTCGAAATACGATTGCGAATAAGGAGAGAAAAGTGATCTCTTTTGGGTTTCCTAAGGGTCAAACCTAGGGAGAGAGAAAGATAAGGATTTTCTTTCTAATTTTTCTAATCTTTTAGATAATACCCTATTATTTTCTATTAAAAGCAATATTCAGCATTAAAATCTTAGGGATAAGATAGAAATTTAAGAAAACCATTACTAACTTATAGTAAAATGACAATTTTGCCCTTTTTCCTCCTCATGAAGAAAACTTATAATCCTAGGGGTAATTTGGTCTAAAATCATAATCCCAATAAATCCTGACATACTAGATGTCTACTCATCTTGTCCCGCTAATTCTAAGGTACTACACCATCTCTAATTGATTCTAATGGCCAAATTGTTGCATTCCACTATTACCGGGCATAAAACATGCAATTCATAAAAATTTACATATAACATATATAATACACCTAGCATTCAAATATATCTCCGTAATTATGAAAATATTTTCCTAAGGCCTATTTCTAGCAATAAGCCCTAAATTCTACTATGAGGCACATAATCATGAATTAATATTTAAATCTATCTAATAATTCCCATGATTTAACTATGTAGTCATTACATCTGTAGTGTTCATGGAAATTCTAGTCGTGGCTGGAACATGGACATCAAGATCTACGATGCAGGGATCTTGATGGAATCCCCGATGATGCGAATGGTGTAGCTAGAGTTCTCCACGTTAACCATGGCATTTGATCGATATGATATCAACTCACTCTCAATGAAAGCACCAAACTATTGACCTTAGATTTGGCCAGCAGGATAGCAGAGTCGTATTCAATATTGATGCCAGCCACATGTTACACAATAAGAACAAAAAAGTAAAGGAACACATGATTTTACAAACGTTCAACCCCCTTAGTTAGCAGGCAATGACCTACTTGTTGGGTTTTATGCCCTAAATAAAACTCGTTTCAATATAATCAGATTTACTTATTAATATAGATCAGAAATAACATTTAATGTTGCATGGTTCACATGATTTATTTCATGATTATATGTACATAATGTATAAATTCATTACTGAAACCACTTTTCACATACTTGATCCTGTTTATTGTGCCGTCAACACATTGGAAAGTAAACATGACTATGTGAATAAAGTTTCCTAGATTTATCAGACATAGGGTTTTACTAATATGATAATCTACAACAGAGTTTACTTGCATTTGGAGAAGTGCTATGTTCTTTCCAGAGCATTGGTTAAAGTAAAGCTCAGGTTGGATGCATGGAGTATGCATTAGAAGGGACCGATATTGAACTTTGACTTAGATTTATTAAACTTACCGTAATATCTATTCAAGTCAATATCGCCTAGTTGATCCTAGATCAAATGTTCTTAATCCTGTTATGATTAGGCTCAATCTTGAAAGGCTATTCGTGTTCTTTGATTTGTTAGTTAAGCCTACTTTTAGGTCAGGGTGATACGTACATTTTGGGAACACGGTAGTGCAATTGAGTGGGAGCGCTATCATAAACATGGAATCTATAGCTTCTATCTGGCGAATAGTAAGCAAAGGATGATCTCCTTCGAGCTTGACCAAACGAACATAAATGGTAGAGTACTCATTTCACATAAGCTGAAATATCATTTATACGGGGTCAAGTGTTTTAAGGAATAAATACATTGTAGGGTGTAACGGTAATCTAATCCCTTTACAGTGTAGATCATTCATATAGAGGATCATCAATCAAATTAGGATTATAACAATGGATAACTAATGATGTGTCTATATGGTGGAACATATAGAGCATTCTATATACTGAGAGTGCAATTCTAAGTTCTATGCGTGGATTCAACGAAGAATTAATAAGTTAGTGAATTTTAGTACTAAATTCTTGATCTACTTATTGGAAGCTCGGTTATATAGACCCATGGTCCCCGCACTAGTTGAGATAATATTCCTTGTAACACTCATGTAATTGGTTTTGATTAATCAATTATAATTCTCAAATTAGACTATGTCTATTTGTGAAATTTTCACTAAGTAAGGGCGAAATTGTAAAGAAAGAGTTTTAGGGGCATATTTGTTAATTATGATACTTTGTATGGTTCAATTAATAAATATGATAAATGACAATATTATTTAATAATTATTTATAGTTATTAAATAGTTAGAATTGGCATTTAAATGGTTGACTTAGAAAATTGGCGTTTTTGAGAAAATCAGATGCAGCAAAGATAAAACTGCAAAATTGCAAAAAGTGAGGCCCAAATCCACTAGTATAGGGCCGGCCACTTATATAGGAATTTACCTCTGATATTTTTATTATTTTATTGCCAAATAATTCAAACCTAACCCTAGTGGAATGCTATATATAGATAGTGAAGGCTTCAGGAAAATTACACTTTTCTTCTGACACTTCTGATTCAGAAAAAACTAAGCCTTCTCTCTCCCTATCTTTGGCCGAACCCACTCTCTCTCTCTTCCTCATTGAGATTTCGAAAATCCTTAGTGTATGAGTAGTGCCCACACACAACAAGTGATACCTCAATCATAGTGAGGAAGATCGTGAAGAAAGACTTTCAGCAAGAAGGAGGTTTCAGCATCAAAGATTCAGAGAAAGAGATCCAGGTTCAGATATTGATAATGCTCTGCTACACAAAGGAATCAAGGGCTAGATATCTGAACGGAAGGAGTCATATTATTCCGCTGCACCCAATGTAAGGTTTCTTAACTTTATATGTGTTTATTTCATCGTTTTAGAAAGTTCATATTTAGGGTGTTAATGAACATACTTGTGAGTAGATCTAAGATCCTGGTAAAATAAATTCTAAGAACTGGCCTCAAAGCCATGGTAATTGATTAACTTCAAGAAATTTGGACTTTAAAACGATTGTTTGTTTGTTTTTGGATGGTATCATGTTGTATTGAGTGTTATTTGATGATAAATTTGTGTTTGTGAATTTTCGTTAAAAATGATTGAATATCTGTTTCTGGAATTATTTTTATTGGATAGTATGGAAAAAATTAAGCAAGTTACTTTTTTACAGAACTCAATTTCGATTTAATTTGAATTAGTTATGATTTTTTGAAGATTCGAAAAAATCGGAGTTGTCTTTGAAATTTTCTAACGATCGCGAAAACTGTCCGTACAGCTCACAATTATTTCGTTTTTCTTCGTTTTTTCATGCTTTTTCATGGAATTAACTTCCGATTTTTTGTGTAGTTCTGTATTTATACTATTACTATTCCTAATTCAATTCTAATTATCATTTTGAATTAATTTAATAATTTTTAAATTTAATTCAAGATATTAGTGTAATTTGAATTTCAAAATAGTTAGTATCTATCTTTTTTGGTTAATAATCTATCTTATTTTTAAATTTGATTATATCTTATCTTATTTTTAAATTTAAGGTCAGATTTTAAATATTTTAAATTAATTTTTTTAAAATAATTTGACCTTATTTAAATTTAAAATAAGATAACTATAATCATGTAATTTTAAAAAGATGTAAGATATTTTGCTAACTTTTAAATTTTGTTATTTTATTATTTAAATTACATTTAAAATCTAAAAAAGATATTCATTTATCTTTTCTAATTTTTTATTTAATTTTTATTTATAAAATAACATTTAATTTTTAAAAGTAGTTAGCAAATTTTGACATGATATTTAGGTTGGTTGAAACCTAATTTTTTCAAAATTATAGGTTTAATTTTAAATTTAAATTTTTTTAAATTTCGAATTTTTCAAATTTTTTTTAAAATTTTTGAAAATTATTTTTTTTATTTAATTAATTATTTTCGAAATTAATTATTTAATTTAAAATTAAATAAATCCTACATCCAACTATCCAGCTAACCTTGTTGCAGGAGTTTGTGTTTTAGCTTGTGTGTAAATTTTCAAAACCTATTATTACTTGATTGCAAATAGTCATGGTTACTTTTTGCCAGATCTAATGATCTGATGGCTCCCTTGGTCAAGTTAATAATTTGTAACAGGTAAATTTACAATCTTCTTTCATCTATGTATGACCTAGCAACATGATAGGACCCATCCAAAGTGTGCCTGTGTGAGCCTGTATGTTTAATTTTATTATAGATGCATATAGGTTGTTGTTGCTAAAATAAATTATCATAGTTCTTGATAGAATTTATTTAGGTCCATTTAGTTATTGGGCCTATTCAATTAATAACAGTTGTTCATTTTAAGGTTAAATTCCTCTCTTTTGGGCCTTGTGTGAGAGTTGGGAGCCATAGAAGTGGGTACGACATACTGAACCCAGCACCCCCTCACATGAACCACCCCAATTGTGAAGGATCATTTGCTTGATTTGAATAACTGTACTAGGTTAATTAAACTAGTTTAACCTAATAAAATTGATTAGCAACATAATTAATTTCATTTATTTTGAAATTAATTTAAGAAAAATATAGTTTAAAGAATTTTTTATTCTAAGCTAAACTATATGTATTTTCTTGTATTTAATTAAATATAAAATTATAACCATCTAGATTCTTTCTCGAGCTTAATTTAAATTTTTCATTAAATATTCCTATTTAAGTTGATATTTAGTTATCTCTAACTAACCAACTTAAATCTGAATATCTTTTGGATTTAAAATTTCAAAATTAAGTTAAGGAATTTTAGGCATTGGTTATTAAGATTCTTTAAGATATTTATTTTAAGTTAATATCTTTTCTAATATTAACTTAAAATGGAATATTTTAGATATTTTTTAAGTTAATATCTTTTCGAATATTAACTTAAAATGGAATATTTTCAAATTAAGTGGTTACAACTTAATTTTTGATATTTAATTAAATTTAAATTTGAAAATATTTAAGTTCTAGATTTTTTTCTAATACAACTTAAATTAGATATTTTTTTCAAATTTTGTGGAAAAGATACTTAGTCAAATAAGATATTTTTTAGATAGTTATTTCTAGACTACTTATTCTTTCTAATATTAAATAGGAAAATATTATATATTGTGAAATTAATTATTTTAAATAATTAATTTTGGTACAATTTATTTTTTCCTAGTATTAAACTAGAGATTAATAATTAAGCCTTCTCTACACTTAATTATTTATTTCTTGAATTTAATACATTTAATTAATGTGAAAATTAAATATCTAAGTTGATTTTCATCATGATACTTAAATATTTCTTTTTCATGACACTTAATTAAATAGAAAATTATTTTTTGGTTGAAATTTATTTTTTCAACTAAATTTAAATAATTTTCAAAATATATTTTTCTTTATTTTATTAATCAAATTTCGAAATTGCATTTCTTAAATGCTGGAATTTCGAATTTTATTTTAAAAATAGATTAAAGTTGTAAATTATTTATTTTAATTTTGGACCAACTTAAATCAATGATTTTTTTTCATATAATGATTAATTAAAATAAATGAAGTAAAATATATTTTTCTTTATTTTATGAATCAATTTTCGAAATTGCATTTCTTAAATGCTGGAATTTCAAATTTTATCTTGAAAAATAGATTAAGTTGTAAATTAATTATTTATTAATTTTTGGACCAACTTAAATCAATGATTTTTTCATTTATTGATTAATTTAAAATAAATTGAATTAAAGTATATTATTAGAAATTGAATTAATTAGTCAAAGGAAAATCTAAATAGGTGATATTTTTTTTTGCTTGAAGTATTTTTCTAGTGTATTTAATTAAATAGAAAATTAATATTTAAGTTGATTTTCATCATCATACTTAAATATTTGAAATTTTTATTATATATTTAATTAAATAGGAAAATTAAATTTTTTGTTGTAAATTAATTTTATTAATTAATTTTGGGCCAACATTAAATTAGAATAATTTTTCCAGGATTAATTTTTATTTTAACATGCATTTTCGAAAATTGTATCCTTGAATACTTTAATTTTTCGAAATGCAATATATATTTATAGAAAATTAAATTTGAGTTGTAAATTAATTTAAATTAATTTTGTAACAACTTAAATTGAATATTTTTCTAAATATTTATTGGAAATTAATACTAAGATGGAAATAATTCATGTTATTTTCTTATCCATCTAAGTAAAATTTATAAATATTAAATTAAAATTTATATTTAGAATTTTTTATTCTAAATTGGAAATTTTAATTAAATAAATATATATTTAAAATAAATAGATTAAATAAAGAGAATCAAAGAAAACACAACTCTCTTTAAATAATGAGCTTTATTATTAAGATATTCGATCTCCATTGTGGGTTTTACACCGCGTTTGTTTTAGTGAGTAATCCTCCCTAATGGAGGAACGTTCATTAGCAATTTCACACCGTTTAACCTCGCATGATAAGTAGTTTGTAAGTGTTTTGTATGGTATGGTTCACCCTAATGGTGGCGACCATACTTGACTTGCAAATTATCAAACAATGGTGGAAGCTCATAAGATAGAATTTCCTTGACTCTCGCCTAAACGGGACAACGCTGAATTCCAATCTTGATCGAATAAAAGGTTGCTAGAATGTTTAACATTTTAGACGAGCTGACAACTCTATTCAATGAATGGTAGCTTTGACTCTCGCCTAAACGGGACACTGATATAAGTTTGTTGAAAACCTTGGAAATTATTTAGGATTGTATGTTTTAGTATTTTCACTTGTCATTCCTACTTGCTATATGCTTATAATTTCTGAATTGTGTATGAATTTATATTGAACCATGTTATTTTCTGTTATTAAGTTGTAGTTTAATTTCGAATCTTCATTGTTGGTCTAACTTGGCTTGTTTATCTAATGATATAAATCCCTAGTAGATTTTCACCATTAGACATACATAATAGTGTTAGATCTCGAAAGATAAATATTGTATATGCGACATCTAGTTGTTCATCAATTGATGACACCTTAGACTAGTATTTTTACGATATGAAACAAGAAGATTGTATAAATAAGATTACATTGACTTTCGCTAATCGAAGCATCGTTGGATTCTTATTTTAAACAAAATTATCCTAATTCCTCTTAGCTTATTCATTTCGAATTAGCTCAATAACATATCATTGGATGAATGGTCTATAAATCATTTCATTTCATTCTATATTTTCTCTTAAGAAATTAAATGACGCATATGATTATAATCCCGAAATTCTATTCCCAATTGATATAAATCTTCAATCTTAGAAATCTCCTACTTTATGGGCAAATTTGACTTAGAGTTTGTATTAGTACTGGTGGTCCAAGATAGAATTACTCATTATATTTGGTGTAAATTTAACTCTTTGACTTTAATTTTAGATTCAAAATAGAAATTTTCTTATATTTCTAATTCCAGAATACAATACAGTTACACTTTCTCAAGTGTTTAATATCCATCTTCTATTAATGGATTAAAACTGTATGGAATATGAGTTAGGTATTCTGTGACCAGGATCCACTTGAAGTATTCTATGAACTCATTTATGTAACTATACCTAAGTCATCAAAAGACTCAACCACATTTTTTTTAATCTACGGCATTTGTATCTTGTTCATAGTGGATTTGACAAGATCAATCTCTGCAAAGAGTTAATATGCCTATATCCACTGAAAGTAGTTCATCTCATTCGCAGATGGATGTACATTCAGGGGTGGATATGAGTTTTTCGTTGTATTCTTAAAACGATAACTCTAGATTATACCTTTTATGCAAAGAAATTTGAAATGTTTGAATATTTTTCTAAATATTTATTGGAAATTATTACTAAGATGGAAATAATTCATGTTATTTTCATATCCATCTAAGTAAAATTTATAAATATTAAATTAAAATTTATATTTAGAATTTTTCATTCTAAATTGGAAATTTTAATAATATATATTTAAAATAAATAGATTAAATAAAGAGAATCAAAGAAAATACAACTCTCTTTAAATAATGAGCTTTTAATCAAGAGACATTCGATCTCCATTGTGGGTTTTACACCGCGTTTGTTTTAGTGAGTAATCCTCCCTAATGGAGGAACGTTCATTAGCAATTTCGCACCGTTTAATCTCGAATGATAAGTAGTTTGTAAGTGTTTTGTATGGTATGGATCACCCTAATGGTGGCGACCATACTTGACTTGCAAATTATGAAACAATGGTGGAAGCTCATAAGATAGAATTGCCTTGACTCTCGCCTAAACGGGACAACGCTGAATTCCAATCTTGATCGAATAAAAGGTTGCTAGAATGTTTAACATTTTAGATGAGCTGACAACTCTATTCAATGGATGGTAGCTTTGACTCTCGCCTAAACGGGACACTGATATCAGTTTGTTGAAAACCTTGGAAATTATTTAGGATTGTAAGTTTTAGTATTTTCACTTGTCATTCCTACTTGCTATATGCTTATAATTTCTGAATTGTGTACGAATTTATATTGAACCATGTTATTTTAAATTTATTAAGTTGTAGTTTAATTTCGAATCTTCATTGTTGGTCTAACTTGGCTTGTTTATCTAATGAGATAAATCCCTAGTGGATTTTCACCATTAGACATACATAATAGTGTTAGATCTCGAAAGGTAAATATTGTATATACGACATCTAGTTGTTCATCAATTGATGACACCTTAGACTAGTATTTTTACGATAAGAAACAAGAAGATTGTATAAATAAGATTACTTTGACATTCGCTAATCGAAGCATCGTTGGATTCTTATTTTAAACGAAACTATCCTAATTCCTCTTAGATATCATTGGATGAATGGTCTATAAATCATTTCATGTCATTATATTTTCTCTTAAGAAATTAAATGACGCATATGATTATAATCCCGAAATTCTATTCCCAATTGATATAAATCCTCAATCTTAGAAATCTCCTACTTGTATGGGCAAATTTGACTTAGAGTTTGTATTAGTAGTGCTGGTCCAAGATAGAATTACTCATTATATTTGGTATAAATTTAAGTCTTTGACTTTAATTTTAGATTCCAAATAGAAATTTTCTTATATTTCTAATTCCAGAATACAATACAGTTACACTTTCTCAAGTGTTTAATATCCATCTTCTATTAACGGATTAAAACTGTATGGAATATGAGTTAGGTATTCTGTGACCAGGATCCACTTGAAGTATTCTATGAACTCATTTATGTAACTATACCTAAGTCATCAAAAGACTTAACCACATTTTTTTTAATCTACGGCATTTGTATCTTGTTCATAGTGGATTTGACAAGATCAATCTCTGCAAAGAGTTAATATGCCTATATCCACTGAAAGTAGTTCATCGCATTCGCAGATGGATGTACATTCAGGTGTGGATATGAGTTTTTCGTTGTATTCTTAAAACGATAACTCTAGATTATACCTTTTATGCAAAGAAATTTGAAATGTTTGAAAATTTTCATTAATTTCTAGCAATGGTTAAAACCATTAAAGTAAGTGGTTAAAGATCTTGCGAACTGATAGGGGTGGAGAAATAGTTAGTAGATATGCAGTTCAAAGATCATTAAATTGATTTTTGAATTATATCCAAACTTACCTCCCTTGAAATTTCGAGTTGCATTTTGATGATTAATTACTAGTCGTTGCCTAATTCCTTCTATAGTAATACAATTTCAGAATGATGTAATGGTTGTATACTTAATGTAAATCATTACTAGATTCATGGATCACCTAATCAAAATCTTAAGAAAAGCTAGAACTGTTAACCATAGTTTGTTAGCTATTCTAAGTGATTAGGGGTGGACCATCCCATTGTCAATAGATAAGAAAGTATTTGTTCAAACAAATACTACTTTTCTAAGATAATGACTAAGTCTGAAAACAAGTAGCAAATAAAGGAGATATTTTTTCTTGATTCCAAAAGTGTTCTATCATCTTATATAACATATGATGATCCCACTACCTCTGTTGTCTTGTCACAACCGAAGAGGTCAATACCATTTAGTTTTCTTAGACATAATTCACGGTACCTCGTCGTAGTGGGAGAGTTTCTAGGAACTCACCTTCTTATGACTTGGGAGACACTAGTGATTAAAATCCATTGTGAGTTTAAACAAGTAATGGATTGTCAAGATAAGAAACTAAGAAGAAAAGCCAATAGAACTATGGTTTAATCCATTCACATGGAGTAACCTAAAGTTTTCTATTACAAGGACATAAAAAGAAATTTTAGTTAATAAGTCTATTCTATGGACTTAACAAACTTCACATTCCTAGTATTATAGGTTTGAGTTTATCTAAACCTATGGCTTGTGGTATACCTGGTAATTACTTACTCTAATGCAAGGAACTTACTTTAGTGAGATGCTGAAGCATTTTCTTTTTAATGGCAATCTATAGAAGCTTCACAACTTCTTAGGCATAGATTTTATTTATCTAAGGAAAAGTCTCAACTATTCCAGAAAAGATAAAGCCATGAAAGAATTTCTTAAATCAACAGTGAGAGGTCTTAGATATGCTTTTGTATGCCTTAGACCAAACACCTGCTGTTGAGTGGGAGTAATGAGTAGGTATCAGATTAATCCAAAAGAAGAACATTGGAAGACAATCAAGTAAATCCTAAGATTAAGAAGAGGAACTATATGTTAGTCTATAAGAGTGTGTTTAAAACTCTTAGACTACACCACATCAGATTTCGAAATTTGCCTTTGTGCTAGAAAATTTTTCTAATAAGATGGTGATTACTCTGGGGGTGGAATAGTGATTTTGGAGAAGTGTAAAAACCTATCTGAAGTCTCTTAGTCCACCAGAGAGAGACTGAATGTTAAAGTTGCAGGAAAGGTACTTATTCAGTCTAAGGAAAGTTCTATACAACTTTGGCACCATTCCAAATTGCCTTAAACTACTAGTGTTAATTTCCTGATTAACCAAGAAGTAGTTGCCAAAATTATAGAAT
The DNA here is from genome assembly GCF_029168945.1 of Cannabis sativa. Taxonomy (NCBI): domain Eukaryota; kingdom Viridiplantae; phylum Streptophyta; class Magnoliopsida; order Rosales; family Cannabaceae; genus Cannabis; species Cannabis sativa. The sequence continues at coordinate 24,686,821 of NC_083602.1, read as the reverse complement.
CCAGTATCCCAAGAGAGTAGACATATAGAGAGGAATTTCACATTATCAATGATTTTGTGATTTAAGGAAGAGTAATGGTGGAGAAAAGGTTGTGTTTAATTCAACCTTTCAGATCCTATTACGAGGAGTTTACTACTACTACACTTGATTTGTATATCAAGGAGTTTACTACTATTACGAGGAGTTTACTACTACTACACTTGATTTGTATATCACATAAGCTGAAATATCATTTATACGGGGTCAAGTGTTTTAAGGATAAAATACATTGTAGGGTGTAACGGTAATCTAATCCCTTTACAGTGTAGATCATTCATATAGAGGATCATCGATCAAATTAGGATTATAACAATGGATAACTAATGATGTGTCTATATGGTGGAACATATAGAGCATTCTATATACTGAGAGTGCAATTCTAAGTTCTATGCGTGGATTCAACGAAGAATTAATAAGTTAGTGAATTTTAGTACTAAATTCTTGATCTACTTATTGGAAGCTCGGTTATATAGACCCATGGTCCCCGCACTAGTTGAGATAATATTGCTTGTAAGACTCATGTAATTGGTTTTGATTAATCAATTATAATTCTCAAATTAGACTATGTCTATTTGTGAAATTTTCACTAAGTAAGGGCGAAATTGTAAAGAAAGAGTTTTAGGGGCATATTTGTTAATTATGATACTTTGTATGGTTCAATTAATAAATATGATAAATGACAATATTATTTAATAATTATTTATAGTTATTAAATAGTTAGAATTGGCATTTAAATGGTTGAATTAGAAAATTGGCGTTTTTGAGAAAATCAGATGCAGAAAAGATAAAACTGCAAAATTGCAAAAAGTGAGGCCCAAATCCACTAGTATAGGGCCGGCCACTTTTATAGGAATTTACCTCTGATATTTTCATTATTTTAATGCCAAATAATTCAAACCTAACCCTAGTGGAATGCTATATATAGATAGTGAAGGCTTCAGGAAAATTACACTTTTCTTCTGACACTTCTGATTCAGAAAAAACTGAGCCTTCTCTCTCCCTATCTTTGGCCGAACCCACTCTCTCTCTCTTCCTCATTGAGATTTCGAAAATCCTTAGTGTATGAGTAGTGCCCACACACAACAAGTGATACCTCAATCATAGTGAGGAAGATCGTGAAGAAAGACTTTCAGCAAGAAGGAGGTTTCAGCATCAAAGATTCAGAGAAAGAGATCCAGGTTCATATATTGATAATGCTCTGCTACAGAAAGGAATCAAGGGCTAGATATCTGAACGGAAGGAGTCATATTATTCCGCTGCACCCAATGTAAGGTTTCTTAACTTTATATGTGTTTATTTCATCGTTTTAGAAAGTTCATATTTAGGGTGTTAATGAACATACTTGTGAGTAGATCTAAGATCCTGGTAAAATAAATTCCAACACTACTCTCCTTTTAGTTGTATAGATATCGAGAGATAATACTATTCAGATCACTATAGGTGGGATCTGAGATAGCTCTCTTAATGTTACAATGTAGGAATCAAAGATCAAAAATCTCAAGTTAAGAGAGAAGCAATGGTGGGTGTGTGTGTGTGTGTGTGTGTGTGTGTGTGTGTGTGTGTGTGTGAGAGAGAGAGAGAGAGAGAGAGAGAGAGAGAGAGAGAGAGAGAGAGAGAGAGAGTTCAGACTTAGAATTCAGCTTATGACATAGGGTTTTAGGGTTTAGTTAAGGCCATTTGTATAGGAGCGCTTAAACCTTTTTTCAGGTAAAATAAGAAAATATTTACGTATTAAATTAGTAAAATACAAATGATGCCCCTTAAAAATAGATATTTTCCCTCTACTTTTGTGGGCTGTTAAGGCCAAACTTGTAGTCTAGCTTGCTGACCACACATAAAGTTGTACATCAAAGTCTTGCCAGGCCAATGTCTGCCCAGACATGCATTTGCAGGATGCAGGTTGGACAACTTGTGTTGTCCAGAAGCTGGTCAACCTATGTTGGCCATAGGACCGGTAAGGGGTGGCCGGCCAACCTCCTTGAGGTGGTTGGTCCATCATTCATCACCCCGTTTAAGTGCTGGAACTCCCCATTAGTTGAAGTGATGAATAGATGACTTGGCCTTCTTGTTTCTGAGCTAGATTGTCATGTGGCACTGATATTGGCCATGTAGACATGTCACGTCAGGTGGGCAAAAATCGGGATAAAAAATTTCTTTCATCTTTAATATCATGTATTTTTGATAGTTATAAATTATTAATGCTTGGTTCCACATTTTATTAAAATTAATATTCTTTGAGTTTATGTACTTACATTAAATTATTTAACATTTAATACTTAGAAGTTATAATTTTAAAGCGAAGAAAATATATTTTCTTATTAAAAAATAATTGATTTGATTACTGATTAAATTATGAGAATCAATATAAACATAAATATTTTTATATACACTTAAATGGATTCTGAACCGTTAATAATTCCTCCAAATATTACTAAAAAATATATGTACTGTTATTTTTACCGTTAAACATATTATTTTATTTTGTTACTAAAAATCTCACCATTTTTAAAATTAGATTAGAGTTTTAATAATTTAGATTAAGTAAGTATTTTCTTTGATCTCACACAATTTCTATAGGTTCGACCTCGTTCTTCACAATCTCTATACTACAATAAAGATTCGTGCGCTTGCGAGTTGATAAATGTAAAACGTACCACAACAATTCTTCTAGATTGTTGTTGATTCAAGTGCTCTCGATAATGAAGTCAGTTAGGGCTTGACCCTTGATTGAGATTTTAGGCTAGTACTGGATGTCAAATTGGCTAAGTTCCATAGCCCAATTTAACAGTCTTCCTAAGGATTCCAGCTTTTGTAGGACTTGTTAGAGAGGGTAATTAGTCAGTACTTTAGTGGCATGAGCTTGAAAGTATGGTCTCAGTATTCTGGAGGCAATCAATAAGCAATAGGAAAACTTCTCGATCATTGGGTATTTGGACTGCGCGCCCAGAAATCTATTACTTACGTAATATACTGGCAACTAGACCCTTCCTTCTTATCGCACAAGTGCGGCGCTAATAGCATGATCAGACACAACAAGATATAAGTACAACAGTTTTCCCTTAATGAGTTTCGATAAGATAGGAGCCTCAACCGGATGCTCCTTCAGATTCTAGGAGGCCTCTTCACACTCAGTAGTCCACTCAAATTTCTTACTTACGCGAAGGATGTCAAAGAAAGGAATACATTTGCCAATCTATTTGGAGATTGTGAATATCGGTCCAGTTCAATGTATAACCCAAGTCTAGGTTTAGGATCGGGGTGCAGTGCGGGTCCGCATTTGGGGCACAGGGCCGGGTGTGTGGTACGGGGCGGGGTGCGGGGCTTAGGACCGGATCTGGGTCCGTGGTTCGGTGCTTGGTCTGGGGTCTGAGACTGGGTTTGGGCTTTGGGGCCAGGTTTGTGGTCCAAGTCTGGGTTCGTGGCTGGGTCAGGGTTCGGGACCTAGTTCAGGTCTAGGTCTAGATCCGAGTTCGGGGTCGTGGCTGGGGCCGAGTCCGAGTCTGCGGCCGAGTCTGGGTCTAGGTCGGAAGCTGGGTCCCAAGGTCCAACTTAGGGTCAAAGTTTAAAATATTAATTAAAATAAAAATTGTTTAAAAAAAATTTGAAACTGATTTTTTTTTTATTTTTAAAATTTTAATTTTTAATTAAAAAATTAAAAAGTAAAAATAATTCTATAAATATATTTTTGAAAAAATATTTTTATTTTTCTAATTAAAAAAATAAAAGACAAATTAAAAATTATCACTAAACGCACCCTTACATTTTTTTTTTTTTGAAGGAAAACGCACCCTTACATTAAAACAACATAAGACACAAAATTACCAAATGATTATAATATTTAAAAGAGTAATTTGCGACATAAATACTTAAGTTTAACTATTAGTTGCAAATAAATAAGTTATATTTCTAGAATCTTGTAGGTATGTGGCCATTAAATGTCAAGTCATTATCCACGTGTCATTTTTTTATTGGTATATTTAAACTATTTTTTTTTTAAAAAAAAATAAAATTTAATGACCTGGACCAATCAAGGCTTGCCACGTGGTAATTTACTTAACAGTTAATCAAGTACCTACCGAGTTCCAGAATTATAACTTAGGTATTATTACCGCTAAAAGTTAAACTAGTATTTATTTAAAATTAGAAGTTAAACTTAAATATTTATACTTCAAATTACTCTATTTAAAAATATAGAGTTTTATGTATGAATAAATCTATATATTTATATAAAGTTAAATTTAAGAGTAGTGATGTGGCATTCTATATTTTTTTTTAATCTATTTTTCATATTTTGTGAGTGATTCTTAACATAATGTACATCACTCTCAATTTCTTTAATATACAAAAATCTCACATTATTAAAAAACTATTTATTGGTACTTAATGTGGTATATAAATAAAGCTTTTATTTTTTCACTTTAATTTGTCTCGACATTAATTTTTAATCTATATAGGTAATTGATTAATATCGTGTCCAATTAGTTATAACAATTTTCTAATAATTTAATATCGTGTTAAATTGTTAAGAAAATTTCATTCTAACAATTTTCTTAAAAACTACACATTCTCTTAACATAATAATAATAATAAAAAAATAAATACATATATAAAAGGGATATTGGCGGCTAAACCACCTGAATTTTACAGTTTGTGACACATAACCACAAAAACCGAATTTTTGGCGGCTAAACTACCTAAATCCTGGTTTCGTTTTGCTCTGCACACATCCGTCCAAAAATCACAGTTAAGTGCCACGGTGGATTGTCCACGTGTACGCACTTGTATACGTGGAAAATTTTTAGTGGTCCACGTATTTTTAATTTTAAAAAATAATTATAAATATGTAAAAAAAAAATTAAAAAATCTTTTTTATTCTTTTTTTTTCTCTTTTTCTTTTTCTTTTTCTTTTTCTTTCTCTTTCTCTTTCTTCTCGAACTTCTTCTTCTTTTGCCATTCTCACCATGCTCGTAAACCACCACCGCCTCTTCCACCTCCGAAATCCCATTCCTATTTTCATTTTGCCCCAAACAAAAATAAACGAGCAAATGGAACAGCGAACAACCTCAGCTCCCAGCTCAGGCCAACCAACCCCACCTCAAACTCAAACTCAAACTCAAACTCCCCCTCCTCCACCGCAGGACTCAAACCCAGTCCCACCTCCGCCCAACGCTAACCCCGTTTTACAGTCTCCGCCGCCGCCTAGCCCCGACCTAACTCAGCCGCCGCCATCACAATCGTCGTCACCTCCAGCCGTCATTGTTAGTCCTGGGCCAACATTCAGTCCTCCGGATCAGGTCCAGCCATCATTGAATAAGTCTTCTTGAAAATTTCATCATGCCGACTCTTTTATGGGTTAATTAGCAAATTTTTTTTTTCTGACCATAAAGATTTCTTGATTCTTGGTTCAGTTTGTATAGAATTTGTGGAGTATGACCATAAAGATTTCTTGATTCTTTGTTCAGTTTGTATAGAACTTGGATTGGCCAGAGCAAATGGAAGAAGAAGAAGAAGAAGAATCAAGAAGAAAGAGAAAGAGAAAGAAAAAGAGAAAAAAAAAAAAAAAGATTTTTTTTATTTTTATAAATTGTTTTTTTTTTAATTTTTTTTAAATATTTATTATTATTTTTTAAAATTAAAATTACGTAGACCACTAAAAATTTGCCACGTGTACAAGTGTGTACACGTGGACAGTCCACCGTGGCACTTAACTGTGATTTTTGGACGGAGGTGTGCAGAGCAAAACGGAACTACAGTTTAGGTAGTTTAGCCGCCAAAAATTCAATTTTTATGGTTAAGTGTTACAAACCGTAAAATTCAGGTGGTTTAGCCGCCAATATCCCTATGTAAAATTATGTATATCATTTCTTCTACAAATAAATTAAATCTAAAAGTTACACATGGTTGATAAAACTACTTTAGGTGTTATACATGTATTATAAATAATATTTGTATTATGTCATTTTGATTTGTTCAATAAATAATATTTTATTTATAGGTGATTGATTAATGTCTTACTGAAATTATAATATTTTATTTAGAAGAGGTAATACAATTTTAATCACCTGTAATTTAACCTATCAAAATCTTTGGTTTGGGTCTATTAAAAACATCATACTATCATCGCTAATCTATCCATATAAAGCTAAATCTAAAAGTAGTGATGTGTCATTCTATATTTTTTTAAAATTTATTTTTCTAATTTTGTGAGTGATTTATCTTTTATCCAAAAACATAATACACATCATGCTCTCAATTTCTTCAATATACAAAACTTCCACATTGTTGAATAACTATTTATAGGCGCTTAATGTGGTACTAGTGGAATGCTACGTGCGAGGCTCGTATATATACTAAGTTTTATGCTAGATGTGTTTTGCTTTATTTAAAAATAATACAATAAATAATTAAATAAATATATTATTAATTATTGTTTGAGATTATTAATATATATATTCAATTAATGTAAATAATATAAGACCTCACCAAATGATATAAGAAGTGATGAAGATAATCCATTCACTCACTTCGAGCTTGATAATCATATATAGTTATCATTGCAAACTACAAGTAAAAAAATGTCATAATAATTTCATAATAATCCAATTAAAAAAAGGATGTGCTCTCATAGTTAACCCCTTTGAATTTCTCTGATTGAAATTTTGTAGCTCGGGTGTGGTGAAAGCTAGGGGTATATCAATCACTTAAGAGTGAGAGTAAGATTCTAACTGACCATTTCAAAATAATCGTGTAAAAATGGTGGAGAAGGATGATTAATGTCTAAATTGCACGACCACGCATAAAGATTTTTCATTAGATGAATTCAATCATCCTATACATCAAATAATTATTCACTCCAATAAACTAATTCATTCGAAACAACCATTAAGACTATAAATCAAACGCACCTTTGCTGGCACCAATGAGGAAGAACTCATTGGGCGTGATAGGACTATAAAATAAATCGACCACCGAATGTGAATGGCCATGGCAAACAAGTGGAACGAATTCTTCTTATTCATATCGCTCAAAACTCCAAATCAGATAAAACCCAAAAAACAAAACCAAAACAACTAATCCTTCTTCTGATCTATATTCCAATGGCAACAAAAAAATCCTAAAACCAACACACAAAATTTTTTAATTTTTACTCTCCTAAACAATCAATCTAAAAAGGTAAAATAGGCAATAAATAGAAACAAAATAATTAGCTAAACGGAATAGAAATTACGTTGATAAATTTGAGATTATACAGAGAAATTTCAGTGCAAATAAAAATTGGCAGTATATTTGGACACAAGTGGGAAAACACAAGTTATTTAGAGAAATGTTACGTGTCGAGCCACGTATGATTAGTTTTAGTTTAGATTTTATATATATATTTATTTTTTTTAAGTAATATATAGTGTTTTGTTTGAAGGAATAATATTCATATTCAAAATTTTAGTTAAATATATTAAAAACAATGATAGTGTATTTATGAAAATTGTAAATAAATTTAATATTAAAATGTTAGGTTATTCTTTTTAGTTCTTTTTTCAGCATAGTATTAGAATATAATTGTAAATGAAAAAAAAAATTATAAAATAATATAATTATATGAACGATTGAACTCACTAAGTCAAATGGTGAGTCAGTGTGTTTGGTAAGTAAAACACAATTATCTTATAAATTAATGATACATATCTTGTTATTAATAATAAATGGTACATCGATCTCAATATATGTATTCATTTAGCATTTATTTTTAATGCGAAAAAAATTTCAAAACATGATAAATGAACTTAAACAAAACATTGTAGAATTTTATTCTAATCTTCAAACTCAACCCCAATTATTTGAAGCTACAACAATATCTCTAAAGGAAAGTCAGTAACCTCAAAGCAATCTCAAATGTTGCTAATGGCACACGAACATTGTCTACCTAAAAATTTCAATATAAACATTCAAGTTATCAGTAACTAATAATAATAATAACATGTACAAAAATTCATAGAATAGAAGGTAAACTTCTAGATTTTTGACATAAATTTCAGGAAACGTAGGCCCAAAAAGTGCATATACAATTACAAAAGTAGCTAGAGTCGACGGTCCACAACCTGAAAAAGCTTTAACCAAACACAACCTAAAAGAGCCTTAAGCTCCACCAATCAAGAACCCAAATCTAATAATTCAACATCCGTAATCAGAACCAAAACTCTTCATCAAAACAAATCAATACAACATATATATCTATATTTATACAATCCAGCACTATATAACCTCTGAAAGCTTCCAAATTAAGCTTTTGGATTTTCTGTGATAAACATGGTAGAATCTTCACAATAATTTCAATCAACAATCTACAGAACCAACTCATCGAACAAAAATTTCAAATTTACTAACTTAGCACCTAAAAAATGTCTCTTTTTTCAGAAATGCCTTTTTACATAAAAAAAATAATAAAACCAGCTAAAATCATGCACACACACAAAAAAAAAATAATGTAAATTTCAAGAAGAAGCTAGACTTATCAAGCAAAAAATCTCAAATTTCAACAACTGATCAAAACCAAATTTAACTCCCCAAAAATTACTTTTTTAATGTACAAAAAAAAATATTTAGAAAATCCAAACCATTTGATTTAATGAATCAGTTAAAAAACAATCAAAATAATTTAGAAACTATATAAAAAAAAAAAAAAAATTACCCACTTTTGATGTCCGTCGTTGCATCGACGACGACGAGAGATCTTGAGAGCTGAAGCCCAACATCATATAAATGTGATTCACATGTTCCCCTCGAAACCCTATTATTCTCAGGATTTCCACCTCCTTTATCGGATCTTCTATCAAGGAAATCCTAGAACGATTTAATAGAGAAATCTCATCTCAATCCCTTATATATATCTAAAAGAAATGTTAATCGTTTTTTTTTTTTTTTTGGAATAAAATCTCAATCGTTTTAATTTTTAAGTTCCAAAAATAAAAATTCAATGTATATAATTCGAAAAAAAAAACTGTTATTTTTTAATATAATTTTTTTAAAAAAAAAAAAATCACCCAATAATTTCTCGTAAACCAAAAATTCTGTTATATAGCTACATTTTATAGTAGTTCTCTTAAGCCATGCCCAATTGATCTCTAAACTGAAAGCACTTTTTACCACCCATATCAATTCTATACTTTTTTTCTTTTTTTATTTTGTTCATGTACCCTAATATTAGTATATAATGTGTTTTAGTTAATTAGAATATTTTATATGTATCTTTTATTTTAAAAATATATATTTTAATTATTATTTTTTTGAGAAAATATATTTAATTATTTTTAATTTTAATATTTTTGTGAAATATTTAATATTTTTAATTATACATTTTTTATGACTTGCTATAATAGGTAATTAACGTGTAAAATTCATATTTTTAGACTTAAATTAATTGTATACTTAAAATAAATTTATTTTTTGATAAAAATATTTTATAAAACCTTTTCAAAAATCAATATTTATAATTTTTTTTATTTTTTTATTTTAAGAAAATAAATAAATTCAGGTTCAGATTTCACCTTGATTGTCATCATGATATGCTTCAGATTTTACCTTCATGAACTTGTCTGCATTAATTTATAAGCAAAATATGTATATAAGCTAACTTTTCTAGGGGAATGTTTGACATTATATTCTTGATTCATATAGACTTAAAATTACATGAAGGTTCAACTACTTCTTTCTTTGCAATTAAGTCATGTGAAACCATACTTTCTTTATCATTATTATTGTTGGTAAAAGAAGGTTCAATTTTCCACTTCAATCGTTTCGTTATGTAAGTCTTTCGATTAACAATGTGGTTTTCCAACGCTAATTCTATTTGGTTCCTGGGAAAAGTTATTATATACTAAGGATTGCCTTCCCAAATGTTGCCAGATTTGATGGACATGTTAGAGCAGTAACTGCTATATCTTTTCTCTGAAAATGGTTACTTCTTGCAACTGCAGCAAGTGATGGTGTGAAGCTCTGAAATTTACGTAAATTGAGGAACTTCAGGACATTTGCTCCTTATGGTTCAGAGACGCCTTCGACCATAGTGGCAGTTACCTTGCACTTGCGAGTGCTGAAATAAGAGTTTACCAGGTTGCCAATGTTAAATCGGAATGGAATTGTATCAAAACTTTCCCTGATTTGTCTGGCATAGGTAAAGCAACGTGTGTAAAATTTGGCCCTGATTGAAGCTCTCTCTCTCTCTCTCTCTCTCTCTCTCTCTCTCTCTCTCTCTCTCTCTCTCTCTCTCTCTCTCTCTCTCTCTCTCTCTCTCTCTCTCTCTCTCTCTCTCTCTCTCTCTCTCTCTCTCTCTCTCTCTCTCTCTCTCTCTCTCTCTCTCTCTCTCTCTCTCTCTCAAACAACAATGCCAGACCTCGCCGAGACTTACGCCTGTGTTCCTTCGACGGAGCTAGGCTGAGGGATTCTCATCTCCGGAAGTCCGAAATCCAATTCAATTCTCTACACTAATGGCTGATCCACACTGGCGGACCCAATGAAAAAAAATATGTTTTTTACTTCTTAACTAATTTTTTTTATTATTATTTTAATTGCCCACAACAAATGCCCAATAAAATGGGAGATCAATAATTGAATGTGTTGGGTTTTATGCCCTAAATAAAACTCATTTCAATATAATCAGATTTACTTATTAATATAGATCAGAAATAACATTTAATGTTGCATGGTTCACATGATTTATTTCATGATTATATGTACATAATGTATAAATTCATCTGAAACCCTTTTCACATACTTGATCCTGTTTATTGTGCCGTCAACACATTGGAAAGTAAACATGACTATGTGAATAAAGTTTCCTAGATTTATCAGACACGGGGTTTTACTGATATGATAATCTACAACAAGAGTTTACTTGTACTTGGAGAAATACTATGTTCTTTCCAGAACATTGGTTAAAGTAAAGCTCGGGTTGGATGCATGGAGTATGCATCGGAAGGGACCGATATTGAACTTTGACTTAGATTTAATTAAACTTACCGTAAAATCTATTCAACTCAATATCGCCTAGTTGATCCTAGATCAAATGATCTTAATCCTGTTATGATTAGGCTCAATCTTGAAAGGCTATTCGTGTTCCTTGAATTGTTAGTTAAGCCTGCTTTTAGGTCAGGGTGATACGTACTTTTTGGGAACACAGTAGTGCAATTGAGTGGGAGCGCTAGCATAAACATGGAATCTATAGCTTCTATCTGGCGAATAGTAAGCAAAGGATGATCACCTTCGAGCTTGACCAAACGAAAATAAATGATGGAGATCTCATTTCACATAAGCTGAAATATCATTTACACGGGGTCAAGTGTTTTAAGGATAAAATACATAGTAGGGTTTTACGGTAATTTAATCCCTTTACTGTGTAGGTCATTCATGTAAAGGATAATTGATCACATTAGGATTATAACAATAGATAACTAATGATGTCTCTATATGGTGGAACATATAGAGCATTCTATATACTGAGAGTGCAATTCTAAGTTCTATGTGTGGATTCAACGAAGAATTAATAAGTTAGTGAATTTTAGTGCTAAATTCTTGATCTACTTATTGGAAGCTCGGTTATATAGACCCACGGTCCCCCCACTAGTTGAGATAATATTGCTTGTAAGACTCATGTAATTGGTTTTGATTAATCAATTATAATTCTCAAATTAGACTATGTCTATTTGTGAATTTTTCACTAAGTAAGGGCGAAATTGTAAAGAAAGAGAGTTAGGGGCATATTTGTTAATTATGATACTTTGTATGGTTCAATTAATAAATATGATAAATGACAATATTATTTAATAATTATTTATAGTTATTAAATAGTTAGAATTAGAATTTAAATGATTGAATTAGGAAATTGGCATTTTTGAGAAAATCAGATACAAAAGGTGTTAAAATTGCAAAATTGCAAAAAACAAGGCCCAATCCACTAAGTGTATGGCCGGCCACCTTTGTAGCTATTTTAAGTTGATTTTTTCATTATTTTAATGCCATATAATTCAAATCTAACCCTAGTGGAATGCTATAAATAGATAGTGAAGGCTTCAGGAAAAATAGACTTTTCTTCTGACACTTTCTGAATCAGAAAAACATGAGCCTTCTCTCTCCCTATCTTTAGCTACCAGTCCCTCTCTTCTTCTTCAATATTTCGAAATCCTTAGTGTATGAGTAGTGCCCACATACATCAAGTGATACCTCAATCATAGTGAGGAAGATCGTGAAGAAAGATCATCAGCAAAGGAGTTTCAGCATCAAAGATTCAGAGAAAGAGATCCAGGTTCAGATATTGATAATGCTCTGCTACAGAAAGGAATCAAGGGCTAGATATCTGAACGGAATGAGTCATATTATTCCGCTGCACCCAATGTAAGGTTTCCTAAACTTTATATGTGTTTAATTTATCGTTTTAGAAAGTTCTTATTTAGGATGTTAATAAACATACTTGTGAATAGATCTAAGATCCTGGTAAAATAATTTCCAACAACTGGCCTCAGAGCCATGGTAATTGATTTACTTGCAAGAAATTTGGACTTTAAAACGATTATTTGTATGTTTTTGGATGGTATCATGTTGTATTGAGTGTTATTTGATGATTGATTGATGTTTGTAAATTTTCATAAAAAATAATTGCGATTTTGTTTCTGGAATTATTTTTATTGGATAGTATGGGAAAAATTAAGCAAGTTAGCTTTTTACAGAACTCAATTTCGATTTTATTTGAATTAGTTATGAATTTTTGAAGATTTGAAAAAATCGAGAAATGTCTTTGAAATTTTCTAATCGCGAAACTGTCCGTAGTAATCTGATTCACAATTTTTTGTTTTTCTTCGATTTTTCATGCTTTTTCATGGAATTAACTTAGATTTTCGGTATAGTTTTGTATTTATACTATTACTATTCCTAATTCAATTCTAATTATCTTTTTGAATTAATTTAATATTTTTTAAATTTAATTCAAGATATTAGTGTAATTTGAATTTGAATAGAATTAGTATCTATCATCTTGCTTAAAAATCTATCTTATTTTAAAATTTGATTATATCTTATCTTATTTTAAATTTAAAAATAAGATATTTATAATCATGTAATTTTTAAATGATATAAAATATTTTGCTAATTTTTTAAATTTTGTTATTTTATTTATTTAAATTACATTTAAAATTTGAAAAAGATATTTATTTATCTTTTCTAATTTTTTATTTAATTTTTATTTATAAAATAACATTTAAAATTTAAAAGTAGTTAGCAAATTTTTGAAATGATATTTAGGTTGGTTGAAACCTAATTTTTCAAAAATTGTAGGTTTAATTTTAAATTTAAATTTTTTAAAAAAAAAAATTCGAATTTTTCAAATTTTTTTTAAATTTTCGAAATTTTTTTTTATTATTTAATTAATTATTTTCGAAATTAAAAATTTAATTTAAAATTAAATAAACCCTACATCCAACTATCCAGCTAACCTTGTTGCAGGAGTTTGTGTTTTAGCTTATGTGTAAGTTTTCAAAACCTATTATTACTTGATTGCAAATAGACATGGTTACTTTTTGCCAGATCTAATGATCTGATGGCTCCCTTGGTCAAGATAATAATTTGTAACAGGTATAATTTACAATCTTCTTTCATCTGTGTATGACCTAGCAACATGATAGGACCCATCCAAAGTGTGCCTGTGTGAGCCTATGTGTTTAATTTGATTATAGATACATATAGGTTGTTGTTGTTAAAATAAATTATCATAGTTCTTGATAGAATTTATTTAGGCCCATTTAGTTATTGGGCCTATTCAATTAATAACAATTGTTCTTATTAAGGTTAAATTCCTCTCTTTTGGGCCTTGTGTGAGAGTTGGGAGCCATAGAAGTGGGTACGACATACTGAACCCAGCACCCCCTCACATGAACCACCCCAATTGTGAAGGCCCATTTGTCTGATTTGAACAACTGTACTAGGTTAATTACACTAGTTTAACCTAATAAAATTGATTAGCAACATAATTAATTTCATTTATTTTGAAATTAATTTAAGAAAATTATAGTTTAAAGAATTCTTTATTCTAAGCTAAACTGTAACGCCCTAATGCTAAGGCACGCTACAGTGCTTTTTCAATTATTGTGCAATCTTTGCTAATCAAAGAAATTTCTTAAAAAACGTGTCAAATTAAAACTTTTGCTTTAAATATTAAACTTTGTAATATAATATAATATTTACAAATCCCGGGATCCCGATTTCAAACTTCGTAAATTTACTTTTTAAACTTTACATTTCAAAATACATAATTCTCAGGTCGCACAGCGACTTTCAAAATATAATTCCCAGATGTCCCGAGACCGAACACTCCAGGTCGCGCCGCTTGACATGTACAATCTCACCCGAGCTCAGGTTCATTCCTGTTCAGCCTTCGCCTTTCCTTTACCTACACATGGAAGTAGAAACTGTGAGTCAACAGACTCAGTAAGAAATGCATATAACATACCATATAATTTGCGACCTGTAAATAGGCGCCCATACACCTATTTACAGAGCTTAACAGATGAGTATGAACGTTCTAACTAGGATACGACCATGTACCATGTACCACATGCACTCAGTATACCATCGTACTAGTGTAGGTAGGGTATGGACCGCACCTTGAGTACCATTAAGTGTTGTACCACAGACACCTCGTACCTTTCCGTACAAGTGCTGGTAACACCATGATGTACTTCCAAACATCATACACCTTACCAATGCACTCTGTACCGCAACCGTACAAGTGTTGGTAGTGTATGAATCACAACAAATAAGCATGTATATATATATTAACACATACATACATTCGAATATTCATATCACACATTATACACAGTTCTTACCATTTTCCGAATTCAAGTGTCTTTGGCCAGAGCCCGAACGGAATTCACGTGCTAGATGGATGCCCTAATCACAATAATAGTAATACAGATGAGTGACTCGCTAAATCACTTTCCGGGACTTAAAACTTGAAACTAAAAGTTTCCCTATCGATAAACCTCATGGCAATACCCTAAATATCTCAAAATTGGCCAAAACTAGGGTTGAAATTCCCCCAACGGGTAGAGGTTCCCAACCGGCATCCCGGATTCGGGTCACCAACCGGTCGGCCGGTTGGTACGGACCACCAGAACCGGAATTCCGGTTCTACTACTGGGAACCAAAAATCATCCCCCTTGATTCAATTCAATCCCAAACTTTACCAAACTCTCCAGTATACCTATACAATGTATAAACATCCATTTCCAATCAACAAATCACAGAACAAACCAATAATTCAATTTATGCCATTAAAGCTCAAAGCTTGAGTTTCAAAACTCAAGCTTGCTTAAAACCATTCTCAAGCATCAAAAACAATAGCTAGGGACTCAAAACAACTCAACCTAACCCCAGAATTCAAACCCTAAGCAATTCAAAACCCAACAACCACTAAACCTAAAAATTCAAAGTGAAACTAAACTAAACTTTCAAAAACTTAAGGGGAGAAGAACTAGGGTTACCTTGCCTTGATTCCTCTTGAATCCTTTGCTGAAAACACAAGAATTCAGCTCCCAAAATCCCTTGCCCTTGCTGCCTTCGAAGAGAGAAAGAGAGAAGAAAGAGCTTCTCTTGAATTTTTGGTTTTTCCTTTGATTTTTCCCCTCAAATGAAATGATTTTTCCTTAATTAATTAATGGCTGAAAAGTCATGTGCTAGGTGTCAACTAGAGGGACAGCCACCTAATCCATCATTAAACAAAATGTCTAAAATGCCCTTAGACTTAAAACTAGGGTATTTCTAAAGCTAGGGGTAAAATTGTCAATTTCCATAACCCCGCTCAATCTCGATAATTTATTTTCTCTAAAATATTTCCCACTATGAAATAGGGTTCTAAACTTACCCATGTGATCAATCTAGCCATCCATCGCATTTTCCGTTGTCGCCGAGCAAAAATTACAAAATTAACATATTTCACATATAAGCTAAATAATACCCCTAGAGTTTAATAAAATCTCCGGAATTGAGAAATTATAACTAATATTTATTTCTAAATATTGGGGTCCACAAATAAATTAATTCACAAATAATAATAAAATAATAAAATAATAAAAATTAGTGCTAATTGCCTTTTTTTAATCCACATTACTAGAGCGGTCATTACAATTATCCCCCCGTTAATAGGATTTCGTCCCCGAAATCTAACCTGAATAGCTCTGGATGTTGAGTCCTCATATCTGACTCCAATTCCCAGGTGGCTTCTTCCACCTTACTGTTCCTCCAGAGCACCTTAACCAGTGCAATAGTCTTGTTGCGAAGAACTTTTTCTTTCCTATCCAAAATCTGAACAGGTTGCACTTCATAGGAGAAGTCTGGTTGTAGTTCAAGGGCTTCATAACTCAAGACATGAGTCGGGTCTGACACGTATTTCCTTAGCATAGATATGTGAAATACGTCATGAACAGCAGATAATGCTGGTGGTAAGGCTAGCCGATACGCTACCTGCCCGACCTTCTCGAGTATCTGAAATGGCCCAATGAACCTAGGGCTTAACTTACCCTTCTTCCCGAAGCGCCTAATACCCTTCATGGGTGAAACCCGCAGGAAAACATGTTCCCCTGCCTGAAATGTGACATCTCTGCGCTTCGGATCAGCATAACTTTTCTGCCTGCTTTGAGAAGCAAGCATCCGAGCCTTGATCTTATCAATAGCTTCATTGGTCTTTTGCACCAACTCTGGACCTAGGTACTTCCTTTCTCCTGTCTCGTCCCAATGAATAGGAGAACGACATTTCCTACCATATAACATCTCATAGGGGGCCATCCCTATTGTACTTTGGTAGCTGTTGTTGTAGGAGAATTCAATTAAAGGCAAGTACTTACTCCATGAACCCTCAAAGTCCATGACACAGGCTCGCGATGAGTCTTCCAAAATCCGGATAGTTCTTTACGACCGACCATCGGTCCGAGGGTGAAAGGTACATGCTAAACTTTAACTTGGTACCCATAGCCTTCTGAAGACTCACCCAAAATTTCGATGTGAACTTTGGATCCCTATCTGATACAATAGATTTAGGGGCTCCATGGAGACGAACTATCTCTTTCACATACAATTCAGCATACTGATCCACTGAATAGGTAACTTTCACTGGTAGAAAGTGAGCCGACTTTGTAAATCTATCCACAATGACCCATACAGAATCATACATCCCTGTAGTTCTAGGCAAACCAGTTACAAAGTCCATTGCGATGTCCTCCCACTTCCATTCTGGAAGGATTAAAGGTTACAATAACCACTGCTTAGGTCTCTCGATGTTCGGCCTTAATCTGCTGGCAGGTTAAACACTTGGACACATAGTCCACCACATCTCTTTTCATCCCATACCACCAGAAGTAGGGTTTCAAATCCTGATACATCTTGGTGGTTCCCGGATGCAACGAATAAGGCGTGGTGTGAGCTTCATCAAGTATCTCTTTCTTAAGCTTATCAACACTAGGAACACAAACTCGAGCTTTATATAACAACATTCCACTGCTCGAGACTGAAAAACCTCTAGGCCGACCAGCCACCATTTCATCTCGAACTTTAACTAGCTCTGGATCTTCTAGTTGTGCCTTTCTGATTCTCTCCAACAGATCAGATTGGAGGGTTAAATTGTGTAATTTCCCAACCACGAACTCAATTCCTGCACTAATCATTTCCGAGGCTAGTTGAGGAGCTATCATAATCGTAGTACACACTTGACCGGGACCTTTTCGCTAGAGCATCGGCCACCACATTGGCTTTCCCGGGTGATACGATATTTCGCAATCGTAGTCTTTAACTAACTCCAACCACCTTCTCTCGCCTCATATTCAAATCTTTACGGGTGAAAAAGTATTTAAGACTTTTATGATCAGTATAAATCTCACACTTTTCACCGTAAAGATAATGTCGCCAAATCTTTAAAGCAAAAACCACAGCAGCGAGTTCCAAATCATGAGTTGGGTAACGCTGCTCATAATCCTTCAGTTGACGAGAGGCATAAGCTATGACTCTGTCAGCTTGCATCAGAACACATCCCAGACCCTGTCTGGATGCATCACAATAAACAACAAATTTCTCTTGATCTGATGGCAAAGCTAACACTGGAGCTGTTATCAACCGCTGCTTCAACTCCTGAAAGCTTGACTCACACTTATCTGACCACACAAATCTCTGATTTTTCTTGGTCAATTCGGTTAGGGGCATAGAAAGTTTAGAAAATCCTTCGACGAAACGTCGATAATACCCTGCTAACCCGAGAAAACTTCGAATTTACATCACGGACTTGGGCCTCGGCCAATTCTTCACTGATTCTATCTTGTTTGGATCAACCATAATTCCATTTTTCCCAACAATATGACCCAGAAAGGACACCTCGGACAACCAGAATTCGCACTTTTTGAACTTGGCATACAGCTTGTGATCCCTAAGTCGTTGTAACACCATTCGAAGATGATGCTCGTGCTCCTCTTCTGACTGAGAGTATACAAGAATGTCATCGATAAACACTATAACGCAGTTATCGAGGAAATCCTTGAACACCCTATTCATGAGATCCATAAAGGCTGCAGGAGCATTAGTCAATCCGAACGACATTACCAGAAACTCATAGTGCCCATATCTGGTTCTAAAAGCAGTCTTCAGTATGTCCTCCTTCCTAATTCTGAGTTGATGATAACCCGACCGTAAATCAATCTTCGAAAACACTGTCTTTCCCTGAAGCTGATCGAACAGATCATCGATCCTGGGCAACGGGTACTTATTCTTAATCGTCAGCTTGTTTAGTTCCCGGTAATCAATACACATTCTGAGGGAACCATCTTTCTTTTTCACAAAAAGAACCGGAGCTCCCCAGGGCGACACACTGGGTCGAATAAACCCAATATCAAGCATCCCCTGAAGTTGTAACTTAAGCTCCTTGAGTTCTGCTGGAGCCATCCTATATGGAGCTTTAGAAACAAGTTCGACTCCAGGTGCCAAATCAATTACAAAGTCAATCTCTCGCTGTGGCGGCAATCCCGGCAACTCCTCGGGAAACACATCAAGAAAATCTTTCACCACCCGGACTACCTCAGGCCCAAATGTTTCAGGTCTGCTAGAGTCAAAAACTACCGTGAGAAATCCTACACAACCATTGCATAGTAAATCCCTAGCTCTCAACACAGAAATAACCGGGATCCGAGACCCCTGAACCGATCCAACATAAACAAATGGATCTTCACCTTCCGGCTGAAAAGTCACCATTTTACGCCTACAATCTATAATGGTCGAATACTTGGATAGAAAATCCATTCCTAGTATAATATCAAACTCAATTAATTTCAATTCTATAAGGTCAGTACTCAATTCCCTATCTTCGATCCTAATCGGCATAGACCTAATGCGCCTATTAGAGATAACCAATTCCCCGCTAGGCATTAGGGTTCCAAACCCTCTTTCTAAAATATCACAAGGCCTACCCAAAAGATCAATCACTCTTGTAGCCACATATGAACGTGTAGCTCTCGAGTCAAATAATACTGTAAATAACAAGTTGTTGACGGGAAGCTGACCTGTCACAACAGAAGGACCGGCCGCATCAGCTTGGGTAATGGCAAACACACGAGCAGGAACCGGTTTCACCTCAGCTTTCGGCTCCTCTTTCTTTGCCTGGGGGCAATCTTTCTTGAAATGCCCCACCATGCCACACAGGAAGCATGTCTTCCGGTTACACTCTCCCGGATGATGTTTCTTGCACCTTGGACACTCAGGATAAGAGTAACCCTGGCGTCCACCTCTGCCTTGGTTCCCACGGAACCGCTTGCTTTGCCCTGAGCCACCAGAAGCTGGAATAACTTTTCTTTTCTGCTCAGTGGTGGAGTCACCACCATCCCTACCATAAATAGGAGTAGGAACAGTGGGGGTTCCACCAACACTCGGAGTCACCCGGGGCTCCTGAAGAAATTTTACTGCACCCTCGGCTCTCAAAGCCTTCTCAACCATATCTGCATACGTGGTTGCTTTAGTAGTGGTAATAACCAGATCATGCCGGATCTTTGCACTCAAACCCGCTAAGTATTTTTCTTTCTTACTGAAGTCAGTAGGCACAATTCCTGCTGCCAACTTAGCCAACCGATCAAACTTTGTTGTGTACTCAGTGACTGACATTCCCTCAGTCTGAACTAGATCAGTGAACTCTTTCCGCTTTGCACTGCGGACCGCTTCGTTGTAATACTTGGAGTTGAATAACTCCCTAAATTCTTCCCAGGTCATCAGCGTGACGTCCCGAGTGAGGGTTATCAATTCCCACCACACGAGAGCATCTTCCTGAAACTGGAAAGTGGCGCAGGTCAGCCGGTCATTTCCAACCACTCCCATAAAATTAAGGATGCGTTCAATCATTGAAAGCCACTGCTCGGCCTTCATCACATCGGGGCCTCCCGAAACCTTTGGAGGTGCCTCGTTTCGGAATCTTTCATACAACGGCTCCATAGGGTTGCCAACAACGGGTTGTTCGTCGGCACCGCGAGAACCGCAACGGCACGAACTTCTTGAGGAGGCACGGCAGGAGGACCCTGCTGCCTCAATCTTTGGATCTCTTCATCTTGCTGACGGATTCTATCTTGCATTTCAGCAAATCTTTGCTCCCAGTCAGGAGGAGCTTGAGGTGGATTTACAGGGCGACCACCCTGAGCTCTGCCACGGCCACGGCCGCGACCACGAGGATTTTGAGGATTCCCCTGACCGCCTCCGGTCTCAACCATGCCACCCTGACTTCTTGTATTTCGCGGGGCGTCCATTTAATAGGACTTAGCCTGCGAATCCATAAGCCAGGCAGGTTGGACAGCGATCAAAATTAACACCGCTCTTAATAACTTAAAGGCAACACACTTTCTTTTCTTTTTAAGGAAATATATTTAATTTAAATCTAATATGCTTCCTAACATGCTTTCACATCACACTTATTTAAAATACTAAACAATTACGGGCTTACTGAACCATGAACCGAGCTTTCTCTGATGAAGATTGTACATGTCATAGCAAGCTTCTGTAGACAAACCTGGCGGCTCTGATACCAAAATTGTAACGCCCTAATGCTAAGGCACGCTACAGTGCTTTTTCAATTATTGTGCAATCTTTGCTATTCAAAGAAATTTCTTGAAAAACGTGTCAAATTAAAACTTTTGCTTTAAATATTAAACTTTGTAATATAATATAATATTTACAAATCTCGGGATCCCGATTTCAAACTTCGTAAATTTACTTTTTAAACTTTACATTTCAAAATACATAATTCTCAGGTCGCACAGCGACTTTCAAAATATAATTCCCAGATGTCCCGAGACCGAACACTCCAGGTCGCGCCGCTTGACATGTACAATCTCACCCGAGCTCAGGTTCATTCCTGTTCAGCCTTCGCCTTTCCTTTACCTACACATGGAAGTAGAAACTGTGAGTCAACAGACTCAGTAAGAAATGCATATAACATACCATATAATTTTCGACCTGTAAATAGGCGCCCATACACCTATTTACAGAGCTTAACAGATGAGTATGAACGTTCTAACTAGGATACGACCATGTACCATGTACCACATGCACTCAGTATACCATCGTACTAGTGTAGGTAGGGTATGGACCGCACCTTGAGTACCATTAAGTGTTGTACCACAGACACCTCGTACCTTTCCGTACAAGTGCTGGTAACACCATGATGTACTTCCAAACATCATACACCTTACCAATGCACTCTGTACCGCAACCGTACAAGTGTTGGTAGTGTATGAATCACAACAAATAGGCATGTATATATATATTAACACATACATACATTCGAATATTCATATCACACATTATACACAGTTCTTACCTGTTTTCCGAATTCAAGTGTGCTGGCCGACCTGAACGGAATTCACGTGCTAGATGGATGCCCTAATCACAATAATAGTAATACAGATGAGTGACTCGCTAAATCACTTTCCGGGACTTAAAACTTGAAACTAAAAGTTTCCCTATCGATAAACCTCATGGCAATAACCTAAATATCTCAAAATTGGCCAAAACTAGGGCTCTGGAAATTCCCCCAACAGGTAGACCGATTCCCAACCGGCATCCCGGTTCTAGGTCACCAACTGGTCGACCGGTTGGTACAGACCACCCGAGCCGAATTCGGTTCTCTGCCGGGAACCAAAAATCATCCCCCTTGATTCAATTCAATCCCAAACTTTACCAAACTCTCCAAAGTATACCTATACAATGTATAAACATCCATTTCCAATCAACAAATCACAGAACAAACCAATAATTCAATTTATGCCATTAAAGCTCAAAGCTTGAGTTTCAAAACTCAAGCTTGCTTAAAACCATTCTCAAGCATCAAAAACAATAGCTAGGGACTCAAAAAAACTCAACCTAACCCCAGAATTCAAACCCTAAGCAATTCAAAACCCAACAGCCACTAAACCTAAAAATTCAAAGTGAAACTAAACTAAACTTTCAAAAACTTAAGGGGAGAAGAACTAGGGTTACCTTGCCTTGATTCCTCTTGAATCCTTTGCTGAAAACACAAGAATTCAGCTCCCAAAATCCCTTGCCCTTGCTGCCTTCGAAGAGAGAAAGAGAGAAGAAAGAGCTTCTCTTGAATTTTTGGTTTTTCCTTTGATTTTTCCCCTCAAATGAAATGATTTTTCCTTAATTAATTCATGGCTGAAAAGTCATGTGCTAGGTGTCAACTAGAGGGACAGCCACCTAATCCATCATTAAACAAAATGTCTAAAAAGCCCTTAGACTTAAAACTAGGGTATTTCTAAAGCTAGGGGTAAAATGGTCAATTTCCATAACCCCGCTCAATCCCGATAATTTATTTTCTCTAAAATATTTCCCACTATGAAATAGGGTTCTAAACTTACCCATGTGATCAATCTAGCCATCCATCGCATTTTCCGTTGTCGCCGAGCAAAAATTACAAAATTAACATATTTCACATATAAGCTAAATAATACCCCTAGAGTTTAATAAAATCTCCGGAATTGAGAAATTATAACTCTACTATTTATTTCTAAATATTGGGGTCCACAAATAAATTAATTCACAAATAATAATAAAATAATAAAAATTAGTGCTAATTGCCTTTTTTTTAATCCACATTACTAGAGCGGTCATTACAATTATCCCCCCGTTAATAGAATTTCGTCCCCGAAATCTAACCTGAATAGCTCTGGATGTTGAGTCCTCATATCTAAGTTGATTTTTATCATCATACTTAAATATTTCTTTTTCATGACATTTAATTAAATAGAAAATTATTTTTAGTTGAAATTTATTTTTTCAACTAAATTTAAATAATTTTCAAAACATATTTTTTCTTTATTTTATTAATCAATTTTCGAAATTGCATTTCTTAAATGCTAGAATTTCGAATTTTATCTTGAAAAATAGATTAAGTTGTAAATTAATTATTTCTTTTAATTAATTCTTGGATCAACTTAAATCAATGATTTTTTTCATTTATTGATTTATTTAAAATAAATTGAATTAAAGTATATTATTAGAAATTGAATTAATTAGTCAAAGGAAAATCTAGATAGGTGATATTTTTGCTTGAAGTATTTTTCTAGTGTATTTAATTAAATAGAAAATTAATATTTAAGTTGATTTTCATCATCATACTTAAATATTTGAAATTTTTCTTATATATTTAATTAAATAGGAAAATTATATTTTTTGTTGTAAATTAATTTTATTAATTAATTTTGGGCCAACATTAAATTAGAATAATTTTTCCAGTATTAATTTTTTATTTTAACATGCATTTTCGAAAATTGTATTCTTAAATACTTTAATTTTTTGAAATGCAATATATATTTATAGAAAATAAAATTTGAGTTGTAAATTAATTTAAATTAATTTTGTAACAACTTAAATTGAATATTTTTCTAAATATTTATTGGAAATTATTACTAAGATGAAAATAATTCATGTTATTTTTATATCCATCTAAGTAAAATTTATAAATATTAAATTAAAATTTATATTTAGAATTTTTCATTCTAAATTGGAAATTTTAAATAAATATATATTTAAAATAAATAAATTAAATAAAGAGAATCAAAGAAAATACAACTCACTTTAAATAATGAGCTTGATTATTATTAAGACATTCGATCTCCATTGTGGGTTTTACACCGCGTTTGTTTTAGTGAGTAATCCTCCCTAATGGAGGAACGTTCATTAGCAATTTCGCACCGTTTAACCTCGCATGATAAGTAGTTTGTAAGTGTTTTGTATGGTATGGATCACCCTAATGGTGGCGACCATACTTGACTTGCAAATTATGAAACAATGGTGGAAGCTCATAAGATAGAATTGCCTTGACTCTCGCCTAAACGGGACAACGCTGAATTCCAATCTTGATCGAATAAAAGGTTGCTAGAATGGTTATCATTTTAGATGAGCTGACAACTCTATTCAATGGATGATGCTTTGACTCTCGCCTAAACGGGACACTGTATCAGTTTGTTGAAAAACCTTGGAAATTATTTAGGATTGTATGTTTTAGTATTTTCACTTGTCATTCCTACTTGCTATATGCTTATAATTTCTGAATTGTGTATGAATTTATATTGAACCATGTTAATTTCTGTTATTAAGTTGTAGTTTAATTTCGAATCTTCATTGTTGGTCTAACATGTTTGTTTTTCTAATGAGATAAATCCCTAATGGATTTTCACCATTAGACATACATAAAAGTGTAAGATCTCGAAAGATAAATATTGTATATGCAACATCTAGCTATTCATCAATTGATGACACCTTAGACTAGTATTTTTACAATATGAAACAAGAAGATTACATAAATAAGATTACTTTGTCTTTCGCTAATTGAAGCATCGTTGGATTCTAAACCTATGGCTTGTGGTATACCTGGTAATTACTTACTCTAATGCAAGCAACTTACTTTAGTAAGATGCTGAAGCATTTTCTTTCTAATGGCAATCTATAGAAGCTTCACAACTTCTTAGGTATAGATTTTATTTATCTAAGGAAAAGTCTCAACTATTCCAGAAAAGATAAAGCCATGGAAGAATTTCTTATATCAACAGTGAGAGGTCTTAGATATGTTTTTGTATGCCTTAGACCAGACACCTGCTGTTGAGTGGGAGTCATGAGTAGGTATCAGATTAGTCCAGGAGAAGAACATTGGAAGACAATCAAGTAAATCTTAAGATTAAGAAGAGGAACTATATGTTAGTCTATAAGGATGTGTTTAAAACTCTTAGACTACACCATATCAGATTTCGAAATTTTCCTTTGTGCTAGTAAATCTTTCTGATAAGATGGTGGTTACTCTGGGGATGGAATAGTGATTTTGGAGAAGTGTAAAAACCTATCTGAAGTCTCTAGGTCTACCAGAGAGGGACTGAATGTTAAAGTTGCAGGAAAGGTACTTATTCAGTCTAAGGAAAGTTCTATACATCTTTGGCACCATTCCAAATTGCCTTAAACTACTAGTGTTAATTTCCTGATTAACCAAAAGTAGTTGCCAAAGATATAGAATCCAGTATCCCAAGAGAGTAGACATATAGAGAGGAATTTCACATTATCAATGATTTTGTGATTAAAGGAAGAGTAATGGTGGAGAAAAGGTTGTGGTTAATTCAACCTTTCAGATCCTATTACGAGGAGTTTACTACTACTACACTTGATTTGTATATCAAGGTGTTGAGATTATTTGAAACGCACTTTTTGTTTTATATTAGTGCAAGTGGGAGTTTGTTGGGTTTTATGCCCTAAATAAAACTCATTTCAATATAATCAGATTTACTTATTAATATAGATCAGAAATAACATTTAATGTTGCATGGTTCACATGATTTATTTCATGATTATATGTACATAATATATAAATTCATCTGAAACCCTTTTCACATACTTGATCCTGTTTATTGTGCCGTCAACACATTGGAAAGTAAACATGACTATGTGAATAAAGTTTCCTAGATTTATCAGACACAGGGTTTTACTGATATGATAATCTACAACAAGAGTTTACTTGTATTTGGAGAAATACTATGTTCTTTCCAAAACATTAGTTAAAGTAAAGCTCGGGTTGGATGCATGGAGTATGCATCGGAAGGGACCGATATTGAACTTTGACTTAGATTTAATTAAACTTACCGTAAAATCTATTCAAGTCAATATCGCCTAGTTGATCCTAGATCAAATGATCTTAATCCTGTTATGATTAGGCTCAATCTTGAAAGGCTATTCGTGTTCCTTGAATTGTTAGTTAAGCCTGCTTTTAGGTCAGGGTGATACGTACTTTTTGGGAACACGGTAGTGCAATTGAGTGGGAGCGCTAGCATAATCATGGAATCTATAGCTTCTATCTGGCGAATAGTAAGCAAAGGATGATCACCTTCGAGCTTGACCAAACGAAAATAAATGATGGAGATCTCATTTCACATAAGCTGAAATATCATTTATACGGGGTCAAGTGTTTTAAGGATAAAATACATAGTAGGGTGTTACGGTAATTTAATCCCTTTACTGTGTAGGTCATTCATATAGAGGATAATTGATCACATTAGGATTATAACAATGGATAACTAATGATGTGTCTATATGGTGGAACATATAGAGCATTTTATATACTGAGAGTGCAATTCTAAGTTCTATGCGTGGATTCAACGAAGAATTAATAAGTTAGTGAATTTTAGTGCTAAATTCTTGATCTACTTATTGGAAGCTCGGTTATATAGACCCATGGTCCCCCCACTAGTTGAGATAATATTGCTTGTAAGACTCATGTAATTGGTTTTGATCAATCAATTATAATTCTCAAATTAGACTATGTCTATTTGTGAATTTTTCACTAAGTAAGGGCGAAATTGTAAAGAAAGAGAGTTAGGGGTATATTTATTAATTATGATACTTTGTATGGTTCAATTAATAAATATGATAAATGACAATATTATTTAATAATTATTTATAGTTATTAAATAGTTAGAATTGGCATTTAAATGATTGAATTAGGAAATTGGCATTTTTGAGAAAATCAGATACAAAAGGTGTTAAAATTGCAAAATTGCAAAAAGCAAGGCCCAATCCACTAAGTGTATGGCCGGCCACCTTTGTAGCTATTTTAAGTTGATTTTTTCATTATTTTAATGCCATATAATTCAAATCTAACCCTAGTGGAATGCTATAAATAGATAGTGAAGGCTTCAGGAAAAATAGACTTTTCTTCTGACACTTTCTGAATCAGAAAAACCTGAGCCTTCTCTCTCCCTATCTTTAGCTACCAGTCCCTCTCTTCTTCTTCAATATTTCGAAATCCTTAGTGTATGAGTAGTGCCCACACACATCAAGTGATACCTCAATCATAGTGAGGAAGATCGTGAAGAAAGATCATCAGCAAAGGAGTTTCAGCATCAAAGATTCAGAGAAAGAGATCCAGGTTCAGATATTGATAATGCTCTGCTACAGAAAGGAATCGAGGGCTAGATATCTGAACGGAAGGAGTCATATTATTCCGCTGCACCCAATGTAAGGTTTCCTAAACTTTATATGTGTTTAATTTATCGTTTTAGAAAGTTCTTATTTAGGATGTTAATAAACATACTTGTGAATAGATCTAAGATCCTGGTAAAATAATTTCCAACAGAATGATAGTTTGACAGTATATCTCAAAAATGATGTATGCAATGCTATTGACAACGAATTTATTATTCATTGTTTTCAAAACATGAAAACTCGTCGAGGACAAATCTAAAGATATGAGCTCAAAAATTAATATATGTGCTAAAATTTTAGGATATTGAATATGTTATATATTTTAAACATCGTTTTAGATTGTTTTTTTTTTCTATTAGCAGATTTTTAGTGCTTGATATTTAATATTTTTTTAGTTGGGAATTGAAATATATTGAATTGTTTTTTTCTTTATATTTACTTATTTTTTTTGGAATATTTTTATATATGAAAAAAAATTACGTCCACTCTCCAATTAAATTCTGGGTCCGCCATTGCTGATCCGTAATCATTCTCAATCTCGATAATCCTCTTGAGGTTTCTGTTTATGCTGAACATGCTTATCCCGTTATCGTTGCAAGATTCTCTCCCAACGCCGAGTGGATCGCCTCCGCTGATGTGTCTGGAAGTGTCAGGATCTGGGGGACTCAGAATGAATTTGTTTTGAAGAATGAGTGTAAGGTTCTTTCTGGTCGGATTGATGATCTTCAGTGGTCTCCTAATGGGATGAGGATCGTTGCTTGTGGTGATGGGAAAGGAAAATAATTGATTCGTGCTTTTATGTTAGTATACTTTCTCAAGTTTTGTTCATTGTTTAATGGTTAGTGTAAGGTGTTTAGTTAGCTGAGATGAATTTCTTACGAATTACTATTATTAATCAGATTGTGAAAAAAAAAATTGGTTTTGGATTAATAGTTCATAAATGGTTGATTTGATCTTCCATGTGATTTGAATATTTGGTAATATTTTTATGTATATATATATATAACATTCTCTGATATTATTGAGGCTCTTATCATGGACATGGAAATGGTGATCAAGACATTGAGATTGCCTAGACACTTCTATTTGGTACAAATGTTCATTAAAAGTGATAATATAGAAAAGGTTTATGCCCTTAGTATTAAGAGTTAGACCCACATTGCTAATATGTAGAAATAAATTGTGATATATAAGATGAAAGGGCTACTCCTCCCATTGCCAATTGGTTTTGGGATGGAACCTCATTCATCTTATTTCTTAAATTCTAACATGGTATCAGAGCCACTTGTGATCCGTTGTGAGCCCAAATTGCCACCGGTCCAAAAAAGCCGTTTGTGATCCGTTGTGAGCCAAAGTGTCGCCGGTCCAAACAAATAATTCCGCTGTCTCCCCTTTAACCTCCATTTGGGACCTTTCGGCCAATGTGTGCCAATTTCCAGTGTTGGGGTCTTTGACCTGTTTCAAAATCCACAAATTTCCCGACGTGTACGCCCACAAATTTCCCAATATTTGGCCTTGTGGGATTTTTTCAAATATCACGTTCGGCCCTGTGGTTTCTTAAAGGTCGTTCATTATACCCACACTTTCCAGGCCCAAACGTGAGGAAGGTGTATTAAGAGTTAGTCCCACATTGCTAATGTGTGGAAATAAATTGTGATATATAAGATAAAAGGGCTACTCCTCCCATTGCCAATTGGTTTTGGGATGGAACCTCATTCATTTTATTTCTCAAATTCTAACACTTAGAACATGATGAACTAACGTACTCACATGGGAAGATTTTGAATGTACATGCATTATATACAATTTGGATGAACTTCTTTGTGATGGGTTTCGATGCGCCTCCAAATTCTCAGAATTGAAACAAAAAGAATGAAATCGCTAAGAGAGAGGAGAGAGAAACCTCTCTCTGTTGTATGTGTTAGTTGGTTTATGCAAGAAAGAGAGAGAAAAAAGAGCCTTATACGAGTTATTGACGTTTTAGAGGAATCATATCAATTCTTGAGTTTTTTTGGCAATCGGATGTAGGGGCAATGTCAATCGTTTAGGTCAATGGTATTTTTGAATAATTTTTTTTTTTTAAAAAGTCACCCAATAATTTCTCATAAACCAAGAATTCGGTTATATAGCCACATTTTATATAGAATAGATATTGTTTTTTTGGTTAATTAGTAATTTTTCCCCTGAACTTTGACATGTACCAAATCGTGCCCCCTGAACTTTTTTGGCCGTAAAAAATTCTCCCCGAACTATTGAGATTGTTAAATTTAAGGGCTTTTGTCTAATTTAATTCAATTTTACTGTTTCAGTGATTGTTTAGGTACTAAATCATGCTCCCTAGACTTTGATATCTACCAAATCGTACTCCTCAAATTTTGATATGTACTAAATAATGCTCCTTGAACTTTCATCCATGTTAGAATTTTTTTACTAAAATTAGATAAAAGTCCTTAAATTTAACAATCTCAATAGTTCAGGGGGAATTTTTAACAGCCAAAAAAGTTCAGGGGGTATGATTTAGTACATGTCAAAGTTCGGGGAAAAAATTGCTAATTATCCTGTTTTTTTTTTTTTTGAACCAGCTTAATGTGGTATATAAATAAAGTTTTTTTAGCATTTTTTAAAATTTAAAGATATTTTATTCACCATGTAATTTTTTATAAGATTGATTCTTGAATAATTGAGTTTTTGAAATTGGAAAAATAAAATATACACTTGTTATGGATTCTTAATTACACGAGTAATCTTTATCGTGAACTTGCTACAACAATATTATTTAGTTCAAAGTTTTTATTTTGTTTGAGAAATTCACACCATATAGTCATTAATTAATATGTATTTTCTATAAAAAAAAAATCTACATATACCAAAAGTATTAAA
This sequence comes from Cannabis sativa, assembly GCF_029168945.1. Taxonomy (NCBI): domain Eukaryota; kingdom Viridiplantae; phylum Streptophyta; class Magnoliopsida; order Rosales; family Cannabaceae; genus Cannabis; species Cannabis sativa. The sequence goes on along the minus strand of NC_083602.1, from coordinate 24,656,380 downwards.
AATGCTACGTTTACTTAAGTAGAGATTAAAAAGTATAGTGGCAATCATTTTGTTAATGTATATAAGTAACATATGTATATATTCTCTCAATGCAATGTGTAGTTTAAAATAAAAAAAAAAAATCATTAAGCTAAAAATTAATTAATAATTAAAAAATTAAGTAAAACTATATTATAAACTTTTAAATTACATCTTTTTATATTAATTACACACTTGACGATAATGTAACAATAGTCTAAATAGTTATTATTTTGTTTGTCATGTGTGACAAAATTTTTCAGAATAACCACTTTACAATATTAAATAGATTGGGGACTATTTTTAACGAGTTAAAAAATTCAGGAAACTCAATAATATAAAAATGCTAAATATCCACTTTCATAAATACCCAAAACAACAAAAAGTTAATATTTTTTTTATGAGTTTTTTTTACTTTTTTACGAACTGTTGTTTTTTAATTGTTCTAAAAAAGACAGTTTAATGTTACTTTCATATTGCGGAAACACAAAATTATATTGTGACAACATAAAAACAACGTTATTTTTATTTTAAAAAACACAGCACTATTAAAAAAAAAGTTACGATTTTGTGGTTATTTCTTAATTTTTTTTTTTTACAAAAAGTTAAAAAAAAAAAACCCGAAAACTGACCAGTCAAAAAATAGGCCGATAAACCCATAAAAGTATAGTATAATTGTATAAAAAACTATTTTTTGCAAAAAATTTACATTTTTACATTCAAATATTTTTTTTTTTTTGTATTTTTACAGTGTTCTATAAAACAACACGAAAACTATATAAAAGTAGCAAGAAAATAGCATACAAATAACAATAAATCAACAACAAATTAATAAGAGTACAACATAAAATTACATCAAAAAATTATATTTTTTTGTAAATAAAAATATAAAAAATCGTAAAAATATTTAAAATTCCTTACAATCGTATTTTTATAATTTTTTTGTTATGTATTTGTGAAATAATCCTAAAATTATTGTGCCAAAAACTTAAGGGTTTAGAAAAATACCAACCCCTTTAAATAAATAAATAGGAAGAAATTACACTCTATATTCTTTTTATATTGTCTTCTTTTAGTTTTGCCCTCTTTTTTAAAGTCTATCATTTTTATCTTTTTTTTTTAAATATTGTACTACTTTTACCTCTGTCACTTTAATATAATCTCCATATGACTCTCTTATATCAGTGTATTTTGAGTACAATATATATAAAAAGAGGTATGCGAAATATAAAATTAGAGGCAAATTTGATCAATTGAATAATAAAAGTGGTATTTTTCAATCGGGCTGTACTATTAATGGGCTTTAGACACCAAGCCCAGGCCCGTAGTCCACTCATCTTCCCCCCAAAACCTAATTAACTCTCTCTCTCTCTCTGAAGCTGAAACTGAAACCCATTGAAGCCAGCGTGGTTGGCTCACCTCCTCGCCTTTTCTCTCTCTCTCTCTCTCTCTCTCTCTCTCTCTCTCTCTCTCTTGTCACTGGTTCACCGGAGCTACCTCCTCGCCTTTCCTCTCTCTTGGTCACTGGTTCACCGGAGCTACCTCCTCTCCTTTCCTCTCTCTCTCAGCTGTCCTGTTCCTGTTCGCATTGGTAAGATCTTTCGACTTTTGTCTCAGTTGGTTTTTTTACGGGAATGGGTTTTAGGGTTTTGAGGAGTGGTTAGGTAACAACAGGTCTTTCTTTACTTGTAGGTTTCAGAAATTTCTTCGTTCCCTTTTTCCAAATTTTATTTATATTCTGTTATCACATGGTTATGAACTTACTGTCCCGTGATCCTCCAAAATTATTTGACATTGAATAAAATTACTCATAGAAATTTATATTAATTATAGATTAATTAAAAATATGAAAGTTTTCTTGAAGATGCATCATATGCATGTAACTGATCAATATATACATCACTCTTCCCTATGTGAAAACTGATTAAGTAGATCGATGTCTATATATTTATACTTAAGAGTTGATTAGAGCTGTCATATTATATGGTTTGAAAACTGCATGTTTGTATATATAATTAATCTACTTACATAATATATATGTACATAATAGAAAAGTAACATGTTACTTTATTTTCTCATTTTTTAACTCTTTTATGAATTTCTCCCATAAAATAACTATATGTATTTTAAAAAATACTTTTGTTCAAATTGTATATGTAATTTTAGGTACTTTTACAATACACCTCTTTATAAAAAAAAAAAAAAATAACATTCAAGAGAATTTTTAGTTTAATTTATTTTATAGTTGTGGAAATAATAATTATTAAAACATCTTATAAAATTTTAAAAAATGTTGAATTAATTTATTTACACATTGTATAAAATAAAAGAGTCCAGACTAGTAAAAAGATAAAAGTATAAGGTTTATTATGTAATTTCAATTTGTTTCCCTATTAGCCCTCTCCATCTCATTCTTGAGCCTCCGCCTCTCGCTCTCTGTCGTATCAGCTCTCACAATTTTTCCGACGCAATCTCTGTTGGAGTATCTGAACTGAACCACTTCTTTCTGCCTCACCTATTACTACTACTGCTCCAAGGTTCCTCTTCCACTTTCATTCTTGTGTAATACATATATATTTATAGGAATAAACTAGTTTAATGTTTGAGTAATAATCTCTTATATTGGGTGCTTCTGTTTCAGTCGCGTAACCTTATTGCTCCAATTTTGTGTGTGTGTTTTTTCTTATTGATAGATGAGAATTAAGAAACGAAAGCGTCAGAACAGGGCAGTGAAGTTCTACACTGCTTGCTGTGGTTTCAGAAAGCCCTTCAGAGTATTCTGCTGTGGCACATTTGTGCACCACTTGGTTGATAATCACATTACCCCCGCTGACCAAGTTATCTCTGAACTTCTTGGTTCTCCAGTCAAGCTTTTCACTACCAGGTTTTTATTCTTTATAGCCCCATAAATATTTGTGTTTTGGTTTGAAAATAAATTCTAATGAATACCCTTTTCATAATTGCAGGTGTATTATTGAAGAGTTGAAAAGGCTTGGTCCATCTTATACTGAGGCTCTTGAAGCAGCTCGTAGCCTCATAACGGCAAGGTGCGCTTCTATATTAGTGTTTTCTTTTTTTTTTTTTTTTTTGAATAGTGCTTCTATTCTATGTTAGTTTGTTGTGTATTGATAAAATTGTGTGTGTATGTTTATAGTTTGTATTATATGTTTTGGGTTTGACCCTCTTTTGTGTTTGTATGGATGTAATTGGTTTCAACTTTGTACTTATGTTGAGTTTGAATTTGAATACATATATGAATATCAGATGTCCACATGAAGAATTGAAGGGTGGTGATGCTTGCATTGCTGATATAATTGGCAAAACTAATGCTGAGCACTTCTTTCTTGCTACTACGGATTATGGGTTGCGAGAGAAATTCAGGGAGGTGCGTGAGTTTCTCTTTATTTCTTTTAAATGTTTTAAGGGGTATGGGTTTGCTTGAACCAGTGACTGAACTGTGTAATTGAGTAAGCGTTTTGGTTTTGTTTTTGGCAGATACCCAATACTCCTATAATATATGCATCACGAAATGCTGTATTGCTAGAATCGCCATCGCCTTTTCAACGGTCTTACATTAAAAAACTGGAAGAGGAGCGTTCTCACATGAGTTTATTGGAGCTAAAGATCTTGGCTAATAAGGGGATTTCTAAAGAAGAAACAGAAGATGAGCAAACTGTTAGAAGGAAGAATGTCCACAAGGGATTGGAGATGAAGGATAAAGTTCAGTTCAAAAGAAATAGAGCAAAGGTTAGAACTTAGAAACTCTTTCATGGAAAAGATTTAAGTCCTATTGATTGATTGACTATTTGCTTGAATGTTTTATTCTTTTTGCAGGGTCCAAATCCACTTTCATGTTTGAAGAAAAAGAAGCCTGATAATGCAGATACTCAACAAAAGAAGGTTAGCATTTTTCTTCTTCATTAGTGATGCTTTGGCTGTTTTCTTTTCTGCCATGAATAATTGGAATAAAAATTAAACCTTTCGCAGGATGGAAATGGGAATAGTGATTCTTCTAAAAAGAGAAATAGAAAGCGCAAGAGGTCAAAGACAAACCAAAAGAAGGAGGCTTCGGAGAACTAGAGTACCAAAATCCCCAAGTCTTTCAAATGATTCTTTAATTTTGTAGTTTTAAAAGAAAATTTAGGAAAATAGACGCCATACATTGCATATGAATTCCCTAATTGAGGGCTGGCAAAATGAGGAACAATTTTACAGATGTTATAACTGTTTTTCGACTTCCATTGTGTTTCATTGCAATTTTGTTCTCCTAATAGAAGAGATTCTGTATAGAAATGGGATATACACTCACTCATTCTTAAAATTTCCTTGAGATGAACTAGTTTAAAAGTGTTTCTACGGGGACAAACTACAAGTGAGTGTGCTCTTTTACCAAGAAAAAATTACAAGTAGTTTGTCCTTGTAAGCCTATGTGTAGTTACAACTTTTAGCAATACACATTTGAGGGGATGAATCTCGCTCAGCTCACAACCGTTTGAACTAATGAATTGATCAGACAATGTTAATTATTAGAACAAGACTAAATCCAAAGCTTACATTTGAGATTCAACATCTTTTAGAAATTTAGCAACATTATTAATCCATAAAATAAAAATATAAAGTTACAGAATAAACCATATGATAGGATATGTGGTCCGACAATGACTTGGTATAGGAAGCCAAACAAAATACAAGGGAAGAATACACTACTTAAGTTGGCTAACAATCATTAAACACTAATCATTAGTAACTTATACATTGTTTCAAACTTTTATCTCGTTTGGCATATTTAATACCAAAAAGCCTGGACTAACTAACTGGGTATCATTTCTTTCAACAAAGACAAACTGGGTATTATTTGTTTCAATAAAGGATTTTTTGTAAAATTTGTAAAGGGTTAGATCTGCAAAGCTGCATCTAACATTATTGTGAGAAGAAAGACAGCTCCAACGATTAGAAACTCCGGGGATGACCTCCACTATTATTACCTGCCACCATGAAGAAATATTAGGTACTCTTCCAATGCATTATTGGCTGGATTTTACAGTTAACTTGAAAAATGTTTGAGCAGAGAAGAAAGTATTACCAGTTCCATGCCTTAACATAAACATGCGCAAATGAGGATCAATTGGTAAACCCATTTGTTCATATATTGGATCATAAACTGTACTCCTGAGAGTGTTGGCCCTGATGGAAGATTTTGATGTCAAATTCTCATGATAAAATAAACTCTTTTGAATAATGGGAATCCTTAGAGAGAAGTTAAATGACGTGTGTACCTTGGGTTCTGAGCAGCTGAGATATTGTTCTGGCTTAGAGAACCTTGAGATGGAGAAACCCAAGTAGGCTGTTGATGACTGGAAGATTGTGAGAAGTTGCTGTTTTCTTGCCAAGTCATTTTCATCTGTACATTCAATCAAACCTCAACAGTGAAATCTAGTTGTGTTTTCTAGTACGATGAAGAGGTAGAAATGTCTATTATATGCAGCTATGAAAGATTAAAGTGATTGGCAAAATAGTTTTGCATAAAAACTTTTTCCTAATAATTCTATGGACAGTAACTACTTTGCAACGAATTATGAAGTGGTCATTTTGTAAAGTGATATTAGAAAGATCTATTTTCATAAATTACTCAAAAAAATAAGTAGCAGTTAAGAATATAGGTATGGAAAAACCACCTTGGAAGACCTCCGTGATGACTCTCCTGCTTCATACTGGCCGGAATTCACGAAATTTCCCTGCATCTTTTTCAATGGAAAACAAGAGTTTTATTTTGGTTAGTTGTTGTTAAGTGATAATTAATCTGCTATATAATCAAAAAAAGGATGACAAATTCTTATAGTACAGATAAAAATAAGGCTTGTGCTTAGTTGAAAAAAAAAACTTTTACACATAGTGCATACCCTATTCTGATTACTAGCTGAAAAGCCTTCAGGATGAATAGGAAGAGTTGGTCCTGTTCCAAAGGGATTCATTCCCTGTAAAAGAACTGATCAGAGAAACCATAACAACAGAAGAAACTTGGAAAATATCACTAATGAAAAATGTGTATTTTATACCTGTTGAATTGGCATGTTGGGAACTTGGACATGATGATTTGAAGTGTTTATGCCCTGATAAAATGTTCCTTGTCCCTCAACCTGGTCCATCATTCCCTGGACTTGAATTTCTTGTGTCCTGCCAAAATTTCAATATTTGTAAACCAGTATAATTGAAAACTACACAGTTTGGAAAGTAAGATAGGATTGGATTGTTCGTATTGGATAATTTTTACCATGTGATTTGCTCATGTAAAACCAGTATACCAAAAACATTAATCCACTCACCTGGAGAAGTTTAAACTTGGGACCTCTTATTTGTGAGGAAAGTACCACTAGGCTATGCTTATGTGTAGGTAAATGTAGTATTTGAGTTGTGCTAAAAATAAATCTTTACTTCTTAATTGTTTAAGGACTACATTTATGTCAAATACCAAAATTATAAATTTGGTAATAATTATTAACTGAAAAATGAGAAAAGGATTTTAAAATTATATGCAATTTATTGTCAGGCAAATGATAACACATTTATATTACTCTTTATCCTTAGTTTTGATATGTGATATGTTGAATCATTTTAATATAATTACCAATTTAAAAATATATATATTAATAATTTTTCTGAATCCAATCTAAATACTATTCTATCTAATCCAGTTCCACTTTCCAAACGTGTCGAATAACGAACAAAATGTACCTGGTTCCAGTTGGAGACTCATGCATGGTATTCTGGTTCTGGACATGCCAATTAGTCCATTTCTTGCTCATGAAAGGAATTCCATCATCCCCGATTTCTGGTGTGGTCTGTGGGAGCAAAAGGAAAGGAGTAAAACAACCCTATATCAATAAAATGTGAAAAAAAATGCTATTGAAAGATCAAGGTAAACATTAACGTTCCCAAGTTTTCAGTTAAGACTTCCACAGTTGACATACTTGCAAGTCTTGTTGCTGGCCCTGGGGGAGTTGAAGCCTTGAGGATGATTCCAAGCGAAATTCTGCTGGCAAGTTCGATATGGGAAGATGATAATTGTTCATGATCCCAAAAGAAGATGAGCTCCCCAAACTTCTCATTGGTTGATTCATGGAGGGCACACCGCCTTGATTCATCAACTCCATTGTTTGAGACCTTATTATGTGTCATGAGTTGGAAGATTTCAACATAATCGACTTATTAGTATGTGTACTGAAACTAATCTACAATGACAAGAATCATAAAGGAAAATGGAAAAGAAAATCTGCTGTATATCTGCAAGTGTTCATTACTGACTAATGAGCATATGGAAAAACAATGCAACAGAAATGGGGCAATGGTAGTCAAGTCATTTATAGAGAAAGACATAATACATACAGATTCAAGTGTTCAGGGATGTCTGAAGGATCAATCAGTTGGTTTTGAGTGTTCATGTTATTTGCTGGAGGAGCACTTGAACGATTTCTCTGGTTGAAACCCATGTCTTGAACAGGATTGAGTGAGGGAAATTGCAGATCTTGCTGAGATGACTCCACCTAATTATTAATGTTTCAAAGAGATTAATCTTTGTTCTATATTTTCAAATAAGAATAGAGAAATCTAAGAAATTCAAAGATAAAAAACATAATGCAGATAAAGGGAACTGTACTGATGTAGCTGATGCAGAAAGGAGTGAAATATCTGCTTGTGGAGGGCTTAACATTGGTGTGTTTGCAGCGTAATTTCCAAATTCACCTTGGTGTCTAGAAAAATCACAAGATTAAGAAGATTAAATAAGATCAATTGTACTAATTTTCAAATCAAGAATCTTGAATTACCAAAAAAATGCTTGCAAATCAATATGAAAGTAGACAGTTTTTTTCCCTCAATATTTTATCTCCTACTCTAAGAATCAGCTGCAGAAATTAACAACATACCCTTGAGGATAAAATGATTGAGCTCCAGTCACAACCTGATCAAAAGTCACTGTATTTTGCTGATATTCATTAATTTCATCCGAGGAAGAAAAAGACATCCCTCCACTTGGTTCCTGCAAATTACATATGCTTGTATTTCCATTTGTTTAAGCAATTGGTATTAACACACATGATGAGAAAGTGTAAAATTTACCTGTGTTGAGCTCTCATCAAGATTCCTCTCTTGAGAATGGTCAGTTTCTTCGGATGACATTGACACGGAAGACATTGTTTCAAGATTCAAGATTCCTGAATAGATGACAATTATGCAACAAAGTGCAGATTATTTTTCATATCGAATAAAAAGAAAATGACAATTATTCAACGAATGCAAAAAAAAAAAAAAAAGATAATATATGCTGCCATATGAAGGTTACATCTGAAAATAATCTAAGAAGTTAGCATTTCACAATATGTTATTGAAAGATTTGTAAAAGCAAGAAATCATATGCAGTTTTCATTAGCAGTTGACAAAACCAAGCAAAAGCAACTCTGATTCTAAAAACAAAAGCTAGTCAAAGATTGAAGACAAATAAGCCAGAAAATGATAAATATCATAAGGGCATGTATAAAATAAAGAAAAGAATGATTAGTACTAGTTTAACCTCTGTCAAGGTACAAGAAAAACCAAAGGAATAACAGAAGAGAGTTTACTACTAAATTCTCTTTTAATATCATTCTACGTATAAGTATTGTCAACGAAACCCGGAGGGATTGACAAAGATCTCAAGTACATTGACTATCCAAGAATGTCGCCGCAACTAACTACGCCGAAATTTAGTTTAACATGGAAATAGATTTAAGAATTTTAGTACTTAGAAATCAATATAAAAAAAAAGGGTAATCTTTCAGAATCAAGTAACAGTAATGTGTACTTACTTTCCACCAAAAGAAACAGAAAAGAAAACTTATGGTTACAAGTGTGTTAAGAACTCAGGTGTGGCTATATATATATAACTATCTACTCCATTTCTTGAAACCACTTGTCTATGGATTTTCAAAAAGGACAAATTGACCTTCCTTAACAACTTAAAAGATGGATTCTGCTTGGATTTTTTTTTTTCCTATTGTAGACCAAAAATATCAAATATGTGATTTGGTCATTTGACATAATGGGAAAAGTTTTTTAAAAGGTTTCAAGGGTGTGAAATGAACTTGCATACATGAGTTTCTGATAAATTAGGTAATACCAGAAACATTTCTATATGTGAAGGTTTCAAAAATCAGAAACTTTATGCTTTTCTGAGTTACACATTTTCTGTGAAGCTAAGAAACCCCACCTTGCCAAAAACACCTCTTAACAACTATTTTTTTTTCCTTTCCTTTAATAAAAAACAAAGTAGAGACTAAATCTGGTTTTTGCTGTTAGTACCTGGTTTTGCCTACATTTTCTTTTCAAGAATATCCTTAAAAAAACATAGGCCAATGGTTGAGAGTACTTTTATATTGGTCAATGATTCACTTAAGAAAGACAAGCCTTAGTCAACTACATACATTAAAAGTTTTCTGCTAAAGTGGTACTTTGGATAGTGAAATCAAAAGGATTTTTTTTATTGACACTCAAAAATGATTTGCTTCCACAAAATCTGACAGATGAAAAGATAACAGTATTCACTTGAACAAATACAATGGGCAAAAATGAAAAAAGCCAATGCTGAATAATCTGAAAGAAACTTAAATTAATATAAATATTACGAAAATCATTCCTTAGTGTTCATGCTCTTCTTCACTTTCTCTGCATTTTCTTTGACATATTCCTTAGACACCTCAGTTCTGTTCATAACTGTCTCTTTGGCTTTTTGGGCTGCATCCTTGGTTGAATCCCATACTTGTTCTGTTGTCCTCTTTGCTTTATCTGCAGTATCTTGGGCCTTCTCAGAAAATTCACCTGCAGCTTCTTTAGTCTTTTTAGTCACCTACAATTTCATGAATCAATTCAGTGCGCTTGTTCGGTTGGGACTAAAATAAAAAGTTGACATGAGTAAAAAAAATTAATAAGTTTTGTTACTAATGCGATGAATGACTTCCATTTATTTTTGAGTGAAATAGCCGTTCCACAAAAATCGTAGAAAAACCATTTTAGCGAAATGTTATTCAAATAGTTCAATTTCTAAGCAAACATAGAAAAGTAATGAAACAGATTTCCTATCCATTCCATTCCTTTTCTCCAACAAAACGGCATCATAGGAATCTTTTCCATTTTCTTAATTATGCGTAGGAATGACTTAGCCGTTTCACTATTAAAAACCATTTTATTGGAACATTATTCAAATATTTTAGTTTCTAACCAAACATAGAAAAGGAATGAAACCGGTTTCCTATCCATTCCATTACTTCTTCCCAACCAAATGGTGCCAAAAGAATCTTTTCCATTTTTTTTAATTATGCATTCAAATGACTTCCACTTATTTTTTTAGTGGAATCGCCATTCCACTAAAATGATGGGAAAATCATTTTATTGGAACGTTATTCAAATATTTTAGTTTCTAGCCAAACATAGAAAAGGAATGAAACGGTGTTTTCTATGCATTCCTTTCCTTTTTCCCCATCAAGCAGCTCACTAGGAATCTTTTCCATTTTGTCAATTATGCATTGAAATGACTTTTTCCATTTATTTTTTAGCAAAATAGTGGTTCTACCAAAACAGCGGAAAAAATTTATTAGAATGTTATTCAAATATTTTAGTTTCTTGCCAAACATAGAAAAGGAATGAAACCGTTCCTTCTTCCCAACAAAATGGCGCCATAAGAATCTTTTCCATTATTCTTAATCATGCGTTGGAATGACTTCCACTTATTTTTTTGTGAAATTTCCGTTCCACCAAAATGGTGGGAAAACCATTTTATTGGAGCGTTATTCAAATATTTTAATTTCTAGCTAAATGTAGAAAAGGAATGAAACGGATTTTCAACCCATTTCATTCCTTTTCCCCAATCAAATGGGGCCCTAGGAATCTTTTCCATTTTTGTTAATTATGCATAGGAATAATTTTTCCATTTAATTTTGATTGAAATAGTTGTTCCACCAAAATAGTGGAAAAACTTTCATTAGAATGTTATTCAAATATTTTAGTTTCTTGCAAAAACATAGAAAAGGAATGAAACGAGTTCCTATCCATTCCGTTCCTTTTCCGTTTGCCTTAGGAATCTAGGATATCACCAAAACATTCTCAAGTATCTATGGAACATGCATTAGTTGTAATACTAAGTTCCTCATGTCATTAACAAAATAAATGGTGAAACGCTTACATGGTCTGCAGCAGAGCTGGTACTTTCTTTGATGTCTTTCACTTGGCTTGCCCATGTTGAACTAGCCTGTAATACATCAGAAAACATTCACCATAAAATTCATAAGCACAACACGATCTAACTGATTGAAAACTTTAAGAGCAGTATTAACATTGCTACATAATAAGTTATTGGCCAAAAAAATATGTAAATAGAATTTTCATATTAGATCAGAAAATTTTGGCTGCAGCTTACATGAAAACGTCTCATGTAGGAAGCCAATAGTAGTATGGGATTTGGGGTGTTTCTAGCAACTTGAGAAGATTTCAGAAGGCTGGTGAGGAGGGTAGTAGACGCCATCTTTGTCTTTTCTTTCTCTACAGCTCTTCTGTTTATGATTTTTTTTCTAACTTTTTCTGTACGAAGGAAGAATATGTCTTGAGAAATTGGGTATATAAAGAAGCATGAGAGACTTTTTTGCTTACTTTATGTATGTATTGAGAGTATTCTACGCAGATGACTGGTGAAAAACTAACCTACCTCAATGGTCAAAGAAGATCCACTATTATAGGACAATTATATAGGTTACTCTATTTAGAACTCGTTTTAAGCATTTGAAGTTTGGCTTTCCACAGAGATTTGATCCTTTGATAATCAGATGTATTGATGGTTTCATCTGTAAATTCTCAACTTTAACTTGGACCAAGGAGTTCATTAAAGAAAAACCATACCAGTTAGTATCTATACACTACACTTAAGTTTGCATAAAATGAGTTTTATTCTGTACCAAGAAAAGAGGACTAAGATGATCAATAAATTTTATATGAACAACACCATCTAATAAATGAGAATTGTAAGGTAGGGTCCATTGCATGATGCATAATACCTATATATGCAGCAGGTGTGTTTTGGGTCGTGTAACTGAAAAATCCACAATGCAGGTCTTGATGGAAGTAGTTCAATTTCAATTCTTTTTTGGTTTGTTCAGTTGCAAATTAAAATAGCTTGCTGAATAAATTTATCAATCCATCTTGGGATTTTATTTGGTTAGGAAGAAGAATGCACTATGAAGTTGGCTGTGTTTCCATTTTTCTTTTGTACAGAACTGAAATAACCCTAGTATTGTGTCTAATATCAATTAGGCCTATATCGGCTACAAGATGGATAGTTCAAATCCTTATTGAAGTGTTCAAATTTGGGATTTGTATAGGAGAAAAGGGAAAAGAAACATGCTTGACTAAATAGAAGCAATCAAGTTGCATATAATATATAATAAACCATAGATATATAAAACTCTTCATAACGACAGCAGTTAATATGCCATCTATTATTTCACATCATATTAATTATGTCAGCTATAACTTATAAGTCAAAACATACGTCAACAACAAACGACAAATGGAAAACCAAGTAAAAAAGAAAAAACATATGAGAAATAAGTTGAAATCAAAGCAACAGCACCAGTCACCACGTTCAGGAAGAGCCAGATCCCACTGCTTTCCAAAGCCTCACCCAGTCCACCATGGCTTCAGCAGCACGACCAAACACGGGATCCACCTTTCCCAGTTGGTCCTTCACTTCTTTGGCAACTTCAATAACACAATCCTCAGCTTTAACGGTCGCTCGTTTTAACTTCAGCGTCTGAAAGAAAGGAACAACTTCCTCCATCAGCTTGACCCCTTCCCACTCTTTTCTCAAGCTGTCGGCAGCATTGCCTCTCTCTGCTCTCTCCACATATGGCAGTCCACTTTTAACCCCGTAGCCAAGGTGATCACAAATGACTTTCACACACATTCCAGACCAAATATCTTCCATTGTTTCCCACCTAAACTTCCCCTCTCCTGCCAACCTTAAAGCTGGAAACAATGCCGGTCCAACCAACTCACGATCAAAAGCAATGTTGATTCCACTTAAAGGCATCAAGGTTCTAGCTGGAACAGTCAGGACAGCATCCACGATTCTTGAATTCCTTAGTTCTGGTTTGAGAGCTTGTGTTGGTGCATCATAGTCTGCCAAATTGAGCCACAGTCCACATGACAGAGCACATGTAACCCCAGTCCGCAGGCTGAAGGGGTAACCGCGAACGAAATCTGCTCCCTTTCGATATGGGTCATAAAGTGTGTTGAAAAAGAAAGGAGTGGCTGGACTTGTAAGGTTGGCAATATGCTGGGCCACAACATCTACTACAGAACCATCATCATTCTTGACAGGGATGCAGTCATCGTCAACAGAGACAATATATTTCTTCCTGGACACAAGGAAGCCAAAATAACGGCAGGAGTAACCAGAAAAAAGAATTGCAGAAGAGGAACCAACCACACGGTCCATGTCAGACTTTGTAAAGATATCGACATTAAAGCCATCAGGTATTATAAGTTCCTCTTTCATATCAAGATCTTTCACTATTGTCAGGTGGTAAGGAGAAAATATAGGTCTCCAAGCATTTAGGAATGGTGTCAGGTCAGGATGGAGGGCAGCAATCACAATGTCAATCTCATCATCCATGACAGTGAAGTTGGTGCTAGACATCTTCCAATAATCTTAGTGAAAATAATGAAAAAGAAAAAAAGGACTTTTCAAGGCTTCTTAACACAGTTGATGTTTGTACTGCAACTTATTGAATTTGGATTATGCAACCACTACATAGGTTAGAAGAACCTTTGTGAACATCCTGAAACAAAATATGGATGTCAGAAATGAACAGAACAGATGTTAGTTTAAAGTTTGTGGACAATAATTATTCCATAAAAGAGGGAAGAGAGAGAATTGGAAAAGTGAAAGTTTAGACAACCACGTACTACTAGGTATTACAGGAGCAATAATCTCGCGAATATTAAGTGACTGAATTAATGCAAGTACTTCATCTTTGCCAGTTGCAATGAACAACTTGAGAACTCTCTCGTTAAGCTTTCCAGCTTTCAATGTTTTCTGCACAAAAGCAAGAAGTACCACTAATATGATGCCAACAAGTACTCAACGTGAAAGGAAACAGTAAGAGGTCTAAAGAGTACTAGAGAAAGATTAAATAATCAAATTAGAATCATAAGAACAAGAAAGAAAATATCAAAGTGTCCATAAAATTAACATGACAACCCAATTGTTAAAATTTTAACACTTATCAAGCTGATTGATTTTCTTTTAAAATTTGATTTAGGATCCAATGGCAATTACGACAAAAGTTTGATGATAGATAATTATCACAAGAAAAAACCTCTCATCCATTATGTTCTTACACATTTAGGGATAGATTTTAGACATTTTAATTCCTTTCTTTTATTTCCATTACAATACTTCACAGAGAAATAGCAAACTTGCCATAGGGTAATGGAAGTTATCAATTGCTGCTAAAATAAGAGAACACTTCATTTCTAAAGAAGCAACACTTAAATCACACCCTAAAAAGTATCCAGACAATATAACACTATAATGAAAAGTAGACAATTTAGTGATCAAATGCCATCACATTCTCATTGGTGATCTAAAAACAGTGTCTGAGTTAATCATCCTATCAAACTACATGGAACAAACAAGTTGATCCGGTTTCATTCTTCTGATCTCAACCGATGGAAGATAGGATGAAAATCTTAGATATTTCTTACCACGCACCTATGTCCTCATACATATATATTCTATCCATACATACCCAATTTTTTTATTATTATTTTGAACAATGACCATTTTATTTTCATAGTATAATACATCATGGAATTACAAACCCAATTAAAATCAATAAAAAAGAGGTGGGGGCGAAAGTAGCCCCAATTTTCTCACTGCCCGGAAAACGAAAGTAGCCCCATTTCCCATTTCGCCCAAAAAATTAAAATGTAAGGGCAGCAAATACATAAAAGAAATAAAAATTCAAAAACAGAGAGAGAGAGAGATTTTACCAGGAAAAGGTCGAGAAGGATGTGTTCAGGGAGAGGAGATAGATCAGATATATGGGAGAGATTATGGAGTGCAGAGTCAACTGAGAGAGATAGCAGAGAAGGCGGGTTTCTCATTCACTTTAATACTCTCATACTCAAAAATGTATAAATTAATATATCATTTTCTTTCTCTCTCCTTCTTCTGAACCAGCTTTTTCTCTCTCCGCAACAAAAAATTAGGGGGAATAAAAAGACGAGCAGAAAGAAAAAGTCAAAGAAGCTTGGGTGCCGAAGTTGCAGATACTCTTGACAATGCCTTTCTTTACAACTGTGATACGTTTCGTTCTCTCCGTCTCGGGGATTGCTACAAGCAAAAGCCCTCTTCTTTTTTCCCCGTTTCGTACGCTGTGAAACTCCACACGTGCGTTCCACACTTTCGCACGTGCTCGTGAATGGCCCATGCCGACGACGAACAAGGCCCAACCGTAACAAAACCTGATCCGTTCCTACTTATTTTCTTTCTTTTGTCTACTTAACGACCTGTCGTTTTCTTTGTTATTTTATAGGAAGACTTGGAGAGAAAACTGATACGCTGTGCAAGCAGTGTTGCAAATTAGTGTCTGTCGTACTTGTCCGCCCATATTTTTCCGTGCTTTGCAAAATATGAGTTGTGTCGTGTTGGGTCATATTATGATGTGACAATATTTTCAAAAGGTAGGTCCGGCACAACTAGGCGTGTTCATTGGATCACATCCAATGTTTTTAGGTCTATCCAGATCCGATCCAATTATAAATTGGATCTTAAATTTTACCATTCGATCCGATCCAATTGATTTCAGTCATCCAATCGATCCAACATCCATTGGATGTTGGATTGGATCGGTTCTATCCGTTAAATGTATTTCATATATATTGGTTTAATTTGAATTTAATCAATATTTAAGACTAGTATTTTTGGATCGGATCGGATCCATCCAATATTTTAGGTCCAATATGTATTGGATTAGACTGGATCCATCCAATCCAAGAAAAAAAGAATAAAATTTTAATGTTAATTTTTATGTATACATATATATTTTACGTATAACATTATAAAATCTAATTACTCATCTAAACTAAATGAAAATACTAATTAGTTTAATTGGATGTTGGACATGTATTGGATTTTTAGACACTCCATCCAACATCCGATCCGATCCAATTGGATATTCAAAAATAACATCCAATCCGATCCGATCACAATTGGATATCCAATGTTTGGCGGTCGGTTGTGATTGGATCGGTCGGTTGTCATTGGATTGGATCGATTTATGCACACCCCTAGGCACAACCTATAGGTCTAATACTTTTGTGTCGTACTTTGTTTGTGTTGGCCCATTTTTCTTAAATAAGTTAGTCCGTTTTCATATCCGAGCTCGACTTAATGATTTACTTTTCCTTATTTTTTTACAATAATGAATTAATTACTAAACTCCAAGGAAATCAGGGTGCCTTCATCAAGAACCATCTTCTTGCCCACACCATCATGATATTTCAAGACCTTCTGAAGGGTTACACAGAAAGAATGTCTTAGCGAGTAGTATCATGAAGATTGACCTAAGTAAAGCCTACGACACTGTAGACAGCCAGTTTATGGAAGCCATGCTCAGCCAGCTTTGTTTCCCTTCTCGGTTTATCAATTGGATAATGACATGCCTGAAGGGAACTAATTACCATCTCTTAATGAATGGTAGAATCCAAGGTAACTTCAGAGGTAAAAAAGGTCTCCGGCAAGGAGATCCTATTTCCCCACTTTTGTTTGTTCTAATAATGAGTACCTATCTAGACTGTTGATTTTCTATTCGGAGAAAGAAGGCTTTGGCTATCACCCTCTATGCAAACACCTTCGATTGACTAATCTTTGCTTTGCAGATGACCTTGTCCTATTTAGCAAAGGCAACTTGAATTCAGTGAAAATAATTCAAGAAGCCTTCACTAAAATATGTAATGCTACAGGATTATCTGCTAACAAAGCTAAATCGCAGATTTTCTTTGGTAGAGTTAAAGATGACATAAAGCTGAAGATCCTGGAGTTAGTCCAAATTGAAGAGGAGACTTTTCCTCTGAAATACTTAGGGGTTAACCTTCGAACTACTAAATGGAAGGCGTCAAAAGTAAATAAGAATCTTAACTGTTGGGCAAGCAGAAATCTTTCGTTTACAGGTAGAGCTCAATTAATTCACTCAGTTCTGCTTGGGATTCGAAATTACTGGATGACCATCTTCATAATCCCCCGAAACTTGATGATGTCATGGAAAAAGTTTTCGGGAGTTTCTCTAGGGCAAGAAGGAGAATAGAAGCAAATTGCACCTAGCTTCTTGGGAGAAGGTGTGTCTTCTCAAGAAGTTAGGTGGAATTGGGTTTCGAGAAGGGAAAAAGTGGAATAAGGCTTTGATAGCAAAGTATCTTTGGGCTATATCGAGTAAACAAGACAATTTGTGGGTGAAATGGATTAACTCGATCTATCTTAAAGGTCAATCAATTTGGAGCTACCAATCTAAGCAGGATACTAGTTGGTACTTCAAGAAGTTGCTGAACATAAGGGTGTCAACAAGTAAATCTAGTCTGAGCCTTGTTGTCATTGGAAAGAAGTTTAGTGCCTCAAAGTATTACAATAGAACAGAGTTAGTTATGCTGGTGCAGTGTGGGATAAACTTGTGTTGCCAAAACATAGGTTTATTTATTGGCAAGTTGTTAACAGCCAACTTCTTACCCGTAACATGCTTAAAAGATGTGTGCCAATTCTAAATGTTAATTGTCCTGTTTGTGATCAAACAGAGGAAACTCATAACCATGTCTTTTTTGATTGTCCCTTCTCCAAACAGGTGGCTGTCAAAGTTAAAGAATGGCTCGGGCAAATACATTGGCCGATCTCTGTCAAAGATCTCTACCACAGGTGTTCGACAACTCAGCGAAGCCTCCAAAACAGAGTGATAAATGATGTGATTGCTGCTACTATGTACTAGATTTGGTTAAATAGAAATGATTGTCTATACAACCTAACTTGTGCTACCCCTTGTAAGCTTAGCAAAGCTGTGAGAAACTTGGTAAAGCTGAGAATTTTATGTTTAGGCTCCTTCAAAGAGGGCAGAAAGACAAATTATTTACTTCATGTTGTAAGGAATTGGTAGGTTGTGGCTGCTGCTGTTTTTTGCAGGCCGTGATCTGAATCTGCATTGTTGGTTGCTGCTGGTATTTTATCCAACTTTGGTTGTATAGTTTTGTTTTTGAATAAAAATCCCCTTGTTCAAAAAAAAATTAATTACTAAATTATATGTATATTTTATAATTTCAATTATATTTATTTAATTTTTCAACCATATATTACAAATAGATATATAAAATAATAATTAAAATTAGAATTTAAATATTTACTTATAAATACTTAAATTTTTATATCACAATCTATAAATAATTATGTATAGTTTTAGTTTCACATTTTTTAATAGTTTAAATTATAAAATTATTATATTTAGTGCTATATTTAATTTTTATTATTATTTTAATATATTTATAATTAACAAATATATATAGGAATATTTGTAGACCATCTCTAATGGGAGATGTAAAAATTGTGCTATATTTAGCACAAAAAGTAATTTTGTGGTAAATTTACACCAAATTTTAGCTTTGTGCTCCAATGCACAACTGCAAAATTTTGATGTAATTTTAATATCTAATTAATGTTTTATTAAAATAAATTAATTTTACTAACTTTATAATCAATTTTATTATTATTTTAATATGTAAGACAATAAAAAAAATAATATAAATATTTTATACTTTAATGTGATAGTTAAATATACTAATAAAATAATATAAATCACATAAATGTAAATGAAAAAGTAGTGCATTTATTGTGGTGTAAATTTTACATCATAACAAATGTTGTGCTAAATTTGGCACAAAATTTGCTATGTGTCAAATTTACATTACTTTTTGGCACACCATTAGAGCATACTTTTTGTTAAATGAGCTATATTTTAACTTTTCACTACTTATTTACACCTCCATTAGAGATACTCTTAGATAGTTGTTGGAATTTATTTTATCAGGATCTTAGATCTACTCACAAGTATGTTGTTTAACATCCTAAATATGAACTTCTATAACGATAATAAACACATATAAAGTTTAGGAAACCTTAAATTGGTTGCAGCGGAATAATATGTCTCCTTCCACTCAGATCTTTAACCCTTGTATTTTTTCTGTCGCAGAGTATCACCAAGATCTGAGTCCGAATGTCCTTCTCTTCAATTTGGATTCTTCACGATCTTCCAGACTATGATTAAGGTACCACTTGATGTGTGTGGGCACTACTCTATCACTCAAGGTATTCGAAATTGGAAGAGGAAAAGAGAGAGAGAGGGGGTCGGTTATAGAAGGATAGTGAGTGGCTCAGATTTCTGAAGGCAATCTCTTGAATCACTTAAAAACTCTTATTTTGTTGTGAGCCATCACTATCTATTTATAGGTAACCACTAGGTTAGTAATTATTTGGCATTAAAATAATGAAAATATTAATTGGAAAAAGTTTCTCCAAGTGGCCGGCCATGGTGTTAATGGGCCCCACTTGGAATTTTGCAATTTTAATAATTTTCATTTATATTTTCTCAAAAACGCCAATTTTCTAATTCTAACCATTTAAATGCCAAAACTAATTATTTAATAAATAAAATAAATTATTAAATAATATTGTCATTGAACATAATTATTAATTAGACATATAGAGTCTCTTAATTAATAAACAAAACCTAGAATCTCTTTTCTTTACAATTGTCGTCCTTGCTTAGTGAAAATTCACAAACTAGACATAGTCTAATTCTAGAATTATAATTGATTAATCAAAAATCAATTATTGAGTCTTACAAGCAGTATGTTCTCAACTAGAATGGGGACCATGGACCTATATTACTGAGCTTCCAATAAGCTGAACCGAATTTACCAAGTAAATTCCCTAACTTATTAATTCCTTGTTGAATCCACTTTTAGAACTTGGAATTGCACTCTCAGTTATATAGAACGCTCTATATGTTCCACCATATAGATACGCTATCACATTTAACCATCGTTATAATCTTAATTTGATCAAAGATCCTCTATATAGATGATTTACACCGAGCAGGGATAAATTTACCGTTTTACCCCTCAATGTATTTTGCTCCTTAAAACACTTAGTTACCTGTAAATGATGTTTAGTGAACTAAAATATAATCACTGAAACAAGAGCTCATCCATTTACTTCTATTTAACTAAGCTCGAAGGAAATCATCACTTGACTTCTAAACACCTATAGAAGCTATAGATTCTATATTTATGTTCAGCGCTCCCACTCAGTCATACTATCATGTTGCCAAAATGTACGTATCACCCTAACCCAAAAGTAGACTTAACTAACAAATCAAAGAACATGAATAGCACTCCTGAGACTGAGCCTAAGCATATCAGGATTTAGATCTTTTGATCTAAGATCAACTAGTGATATTGACTTGGAAAGATACAACAGTATGTATTATAATATCTTAACTAAGATCAATATCGTTCCAGTTCAATGTATACTCCATACATTCGAAACTAGTATACTTTGCCAATGTTCTGGAAAGAACATAACACTTATGCAAAGTGTAAGTGCACTTCATCACTGATTATCACATCAATGTAAATCCAAAACTCTGATGAAACAGGGACTTAGTCTTCTGAATCATATAATCACAATCACATTCCACTGTGTTGACATCACTGTAATTGTGAATGAATATATGTTCTGGACTTAACATATTTTGTGCATATATTAAACCATAAGCATGAAAACTACATGTTAACACAAATCACTTCTAATTCTCTTATTGATAACAAACAGATTAGATTGTAATAAGTTTTATTTAGGGCATAAAATCCCAACAATAGGAGCATCAAATTTGCTCTCACCTATGAGGGGAATTGTTTTAGTATACTATTGGGTAAAAGGGTGAGGTGCATATGAGTACTATATGTATGAGAGCAGTGTAACAATAAGTTACATGCAGAACGTGCTATTAGATTTTTTATTAAAAACAATTGTTTATTATATAGGATTCTGCTTTTGGTAGTTTTTCAATTTTTAATTTTTGTCAAGAGTTATTTATTTATATTGAGTAAAACAAAATAAATTTAATAAAAAGTTGTGTATGTTTTGAAAAGATATGAAGGATTTTTTTTTTTTTTGTTCAGATCAGTATTTCACTTGGAATACTCAAAAGCATGAAAAATATAATGAACCAATCAACCAAGTATGTTTTAGAAGCATGAAATGGTTAATAAAAATGGCAGAGAAATTTATTCTACTCAAACAGGAATAAAAAAATAAATTCATCTCTTCAATATATATTTGGATGTACTGTTTTTGAGTTCCACGAAATAGTTTTTTAAAAAAATATAACATAAGCAAAGACTCCTAAAGAAAGTAAAAATTATTGAGAAACAAACCATATTATTCTCTTAAAAGAAAAAAAAAATTGATCACTTTTTTTAGAAAGTAACTGATCACTTTTTTAAAATAATATATAAAAATGTTAATAATCTAATGTGGGATGCCCTATTCTAACTAATCAAATAATAACCACATGATTACAATTCAACGACTTAAAAAACATTCTCACAAATAAAAGCAAAAGTGATGCTCTCACCTAAAGAGTACCCTACATATATATTATTATTATAATTGCTGCCACCAATTTTTACTAATATACGTGGCCTAAGCCACATGTTTTGTGTGGGTCCCGGTTAGTGGAAAGCTAGAATTTATCATTGGATCGTAATTAAACCCCATTCCAGGAGGAGTAAAAACATCCAGAAGGATAACACGACACTTGGGAACCTGGAGAGATTAAAACAATAATATAAGCCTTCGGAAGGATAGGTCCTCCCGAAGCCTGGAAGGTTTGTGCTTGCATTCAACTCACGACATAATTTTCAAGGAAAAATACTATTTGCTGACTCCCTTCGTAGAACTGTCAAGACAGGTTTGTATCAAAAAGGAGATATCTTTGGAAATTTTCACTACATTTTTTTGACATGCATTCAACTCACGACATAATTTTCAAGGAAAAATACTATTTGCTGACTCCCTTCGTAGAACTGGCAAGACAGGTTTGTATCAAAAAGGAGATATCTTTGGAAATTTTCACTACATTTTTTTGACATGCATCCTCCCAAGACACCTAGCGACGAAATGTTTCTCTACAGTCTTATCAGGTGCAAGCAGGTCCTGTCTTTTTCAGATTCGTTTCAATCCCTCTTGAGTTTACAATGAATCCAATGTTGGAAATTATTTTACCAGGATCTTAGATCTACTCACAAGTATGTTGATTAACACCCTAAATATGAACTTTCTAAAACGATGAAATAAACACATATAAAGTTTAGTAAACCTTACATTGGGTGCAGCGGAATATAATGACTCCTTCCGTTCAGATATCTAGCCCTTGATTCCTTTCTGTAGCAGAGCATCATCAATATCTGAACCTGGATCTCTTTCTCTGAAACTTTGGTGCTGAAACTCCTTCTTGCTAAAAGTCTTTCTTCACGATCTTCCTCACTATGGTTAAGGTATCACTTGCTGTGTGTGGGCACTATTCTCACACTAAGAATTTCGAAATTCAAAAGGGAAGAAAGAGAGAGGGAGTGGTCGGCCAGATAGGGAGAGAGAAGGCTCAGGTTTTTCTGAATCAGAAGTGTCAGAAGAAAAGTGTAATTTTCCTGAAGCCTTCACTATCTATTTATAGCATTCCACTAGGGTTAGGTTTGAATTATTTGGCATTAAAATAATGAAAATATCAGTTTAAATTTCCTACAAAAGTGGCCGGCCCTATACAAGTGGATTTGGGCCTCACTTTTTGCAATTTTGCAGTTTTATCTTTTCTGCATCTGATTTTCTCAAAAACGCCAATTTTCTAATTCAACCATTTAAATGTCAATTCTAACTATTTTATAACTATAAATAATTATTAAATAATATTGTCATTTATCATATTTAATAATTGAACCATACAAAGTATCATAATTAACAAATATGTCCCTAAAACTCTTTCTTTACAATTTCGCCCTTACTTAGTGAAAAATTCACAAATAGACATAGTCTAATTTGAGAATTATAATTGATTAATCAAAACCAATTATATGAGTCTTACAAGCAATATTATCTCAACTAGTGCGGGGACCATGGGTCTATACAACCGAGCTTCCAATAAGTAGATCAAGAATTTAGCACTAAAATTCACTAACTTATTAATTCTTCGTTGAATCCACGCATAGAACTTAGAATTGCACTCTCAGTATATAGAATGCTCTATATGTTCCACCATATAGATGCATCATTAGTTATCTATTGTTATAATCCTAATGTGATCAATGATCCTCTATATGAATGATCTACACTGTAAAGGGATTAGATTACCGTTACACCCTACAATGTATTTATTCCTTAAAACACTTGATCCCGTATAAATGATATTTCAGCTTATGTGAAATGAGTACTCCACCATTTATGTTCGTTTGGTCAAGCTCGAAGGAGATTATCCTTTGCTTACTATTCGCTAGATAGAAGCTATAGATTCCATGTTTATACTAGCACTCCCACTCAATTGCACTACCGTGTTCCCAAAATGTACGTATCACCCTGACCTAAAAGTAGGCTTAACTAACAAATCAAAGAACACGAATAGCCTTTCAAGATTGAGCCTAATCATAACAGGATTAAGAACATTTGATCTAGGATCAACTAGGCGATATTGACTTGAATAGATATTACGGTAAGTTTAATAAATCTAAGTCAAAGTTCAATATCGGTCCCTTCCGATGCATACTTTATGCATCCAACCTGAGCTTTACTTTAACCAATGCTCTGGAAAGAACATAACACTTCTCCAAATGCAAGTAAACTCTGTTGTAGATTATCATATCAGTAAAACCCTATGTCTGATAAATCTAGGAAACTTTATTCACATAGTCATGTTTACTTTCCAATGTGTTGACGTCACAATAAACAGGATCAAGTATGTGAAAAGGGTTTCAGATGAATTTATACATTATGTACATATAATCATGAAATAAATCATGTGAACCATGCAACATTAAATGTTATTTCTGGTCTATATTAATAAATAAATCTGATTATATTGAAATGAGTTTTATTTAGGGCATAAAACCCAACAAACTCCCACTTGCACTAATATAAAACAAAAAAGTGCGTTTCAAATAATCTCAACACCTCGATATACAAATCAAGTGTAGTAGTAGTAAACTCCTCGTAATAGGATCTGAAAGGTTGAATTAACCACAACCTTTTCTCCACCATTACTCTTCCTTAATCACAAAATTATTGATATTGTGAAATTCCTCTCTATATGTCTACTCTCTTGGGATACTGGATTCTATAGCTTTGGCAACTACTTTTGGTTAATCAGGAAATTAACACTAGTAGTTTAGGCAATTTGGAATGGTGCCAAAAATGTATAGAATTTTCCTTAGACTGAATAAGTACCTTTCCTGTAACTTTAACATTCAGTCCCTCTCTGGTAGACCTAGAGACTTCAGATAGGTTTTTACACTTCTCCAAAATCACTATTCCACCCCTAGAGTAATCACCATCTTATCAGAAAGATTTTCTAGCACAAAGGCAAATTTCGAAATCTGATATGGTGTAAGTCTAAGAGTTTTAAACACACCCTTATAGACTAACATATAGTTCCTCTTCTTAATCTTAAGATTTACTTGATTGTCTTCCAATGTTCTTCTCCTGGATTAATCTGATACCTACTCATTACTCCCACTCAACAGCAGGTGTCTGGTTTAAGGCATACTAAAGCATGTCTAAGACCTCTCACTGTTGATTTAAGAAATTCTTTCATGGCTTTATCTTTTCTGGAATAGTTGAGACTTTTCCTTAGATAAATAAAATATTTGTCTAAGAAGTTGTGAAGCTTCTATAGATTGCCATTTGAAAGAAAATGCTTCAGCATCTTACTAAAGTAAGTTGCTTGCATTAGAGTAAGTAATTACCAGGTATACCATAAGCCATAGGTTTAGATAAACTCAAACCTATAATACTAGGAATAGGAAGTTTGTTAAGTCCATAGAATAGACTTGTTAACTAAAATTTCCTTTTATGTCCTTGTAATAGAAAACTTTAGGTTATTCCATGTGAATGGATTAAACCATAGTTCTATTGGCTTTTCTTCTTAGTTTCTTATCTTGACAATCCATTACTTGTTTAAACTCACAATGGATTTTAATCACTAGTGTCTCCCAAGTCATGAGAAGGTGAGTTCCTAGAAACTCTCCCACTACGACAAGGTACCGTGAATTATGTCTAAGAAAACTAAATGGTATTTAACCTCTTTGGTTGTGACAAGACAACAGAGGCAGTGGGATCATCATATGTCAAATAAGATGATAGAACACTTTTGGAATCAAGAAATAAATATCTCCTTTATTTGCTACTTTATTTTTCAGACTTAGTCATTATCTTAGAAAAGTAGTATTTGTTTGAACAAACACTTTCTTATCTATTGACTATGGGATGGTCCACCCCTAATCACTTAGAATAGCTAAGAAACCATGGTTAACAGTTCTAGCTTTTCTTAAGATTTTGATTAGGTCATCCATGAATCTAGTAATGATTTACATTAAGTACCCAACCATTACATCATTCTGAAATTGTATTACCATAGAAGGATTTAGGCAACGACTAGTAACTAATCATCAATATGCAACTCGAAATTTCTGGGGAGGTAAGTTTGGATATAATTCAAAAATCAATTTAATGATCTTTGAACTGCATATCTACTAACTATTTCTCCACCCCTATCAGTTCGCAAGATCTTTAACCACTTACCTTAATGGTTTTAACCATTGCTAGAAATTAATGAAAATTTTCAAACATTTCAAATTTCTTGCTAAAAGGTATAATCTAGAGTTATCGTTTTAAGAATACAACGAAAAACTCATATCCACCCCTGAATGTACATCCATCTGCGAATGAGATGAACTACTTTCAGTGGATATAGGCATATTAACTCTTCGCAGAGATTGATCTTGTCAAATCCACTATGAACAAGATACAAATGCCATAGATTAAAAAAAAATGGTGTCTTTTGATGACATAGGTTTAGTTACATCAAAGAGTTTTTAGAATACTGCAAGTGGATCCTGGTCACAGAATACCTAACTCATATTCCATACAGTTTTAATCCATTAATAGAAGATGGATATTAAACACTTGAGAAAGTGTAACTGTATTGTATTCTGGAATTAGAAATATAAGAAAATTTCTATTTGGAATCTAAAATTAAAGTCAAAGACTTAAATTTATACCAAATATAATGAGTAATTCTATCTTAAACCAGCACTACTAATACAAACTCTAAGTCAGATTTTCCCATACAAGTAGGAGATTTCTAAGATTGAGGATTTATATCAATTGGGAATAGAATTTCGGGATTATAATCATATGCGTCATTTAATTTCTTAAGAGAAAATATAGAATGACATGAAATGATTTATAGACCATTCATCCAATGATATGTTATTGAGCTAATTCGAAATGAATAAGCAAAGAGGAATTAGGATAATTTCGTTTAAAATAAGAATCCAACGATGCTTCGATTAGCGAAAGTCAAAGTAATCTTATTTATACAATCTTCTTGTTTCATATCGTAAAAATACTAGTCTAAGGTGTCATCAATTGATGAACAGCTAGATGTCGCATATACAATATTTATCTTTCGAGATCTAACACTATTATGTATGTCTAATGGTGAAAATCCACTAGGATTTATCTCATTAGATAAACAAGCCAAGTTAGACCAACAATGAAGATTCGAAATTAAACTACAACTTAATAACAGAAAATAACATGGTTCAATATAAATTCATACACAATTCAGAAATTATTAAACATATAGCAAGTAGGAATGACAAGTGAAAATACTAAAACTTACAATCCTAAATAATTTCCAAGGTTTTCAACAAACTGATATCAGTGTCCCGTTTAGGCGAGAGTCAAAGCTACCATCCATTGAATAGAGTTGTCAGCTCATCTAAAATGTTAAACATTCTAGCAACCTTTTATTAGATCAAGATTAGAATTCAGCGTTGTCCCGTTTAGGCGAGAGTCGAGGCAATTCTATCTTATGAGCTTCCACCATTGTTTCATAATTTGCAAGTCAAGTATGGTCGCCATCATTAGGGTGATCCATACCATACAAAACACTTACAAACTACTTAGCATTCGAGATTAAACGGTGCGAAATTGCTAATGAACGTTCCTCCATTAGGGAGGATTACTCACTAAAACAAACGCGGTGTAAAACCCACAATGGAGATCAAATATCTTAATAATAAAGCTCATTATTTAAAGAGAGTTGTATTTTCTTTGATTTTCTTTATTAATATATTTATTTTAAATATATATTTATTTAATTCAAATTTCCAATTTAGAATGAAAAATTCTAAATATAAATTTTAATTTAATATTTATAAATTTTACTTAGATGGATATGAAAATAACATGAATTATTTCCATCTTAGTAATAATTTCCAATAAATATTTAGAAAAATATTAAATTTAAGTTGTTACAAAATTAATTTAAATTAATTTACAACTCAAATTTAATTTTCTATAAATATATATTGCATTTCGAAAAAAAAAATTAAAGTATTTAAGAATACAATTTTCGATAATGCATGTTAAAATAAATCCTGGAAAAATTATTCTAATTTAATGTTGGCCCAAAAATAATTAATAAAATTAATTTACAACCAAAAATATAATTTTCCTATTTAAATAAATATATAAGAAAAATTTCAAATATTTAAGTATGATGATGAAAATCAACTTAAATATTAATTTTCTATTTAATTAAATACACTAGAAAAATACTTCAAGCAAAAATATCATCTATCTAGATTTTCCTTTGACTAATTAATTAAATTTCTAATAAAATATATTTTACTTCATTTATTTTAATTAATCATTAAATGAAAAAATCATTGATTTAAATTGGTCCAAAATTAAAATAAATAATTTACAACTTTAATCTATTTTTCAAATAAAATTCGAAATTCCAGCATTTAAGAAATGCAATTTCGAAATTTGATTAATAAAATAAAGAAAAAATATATTTTGAAAATTATTTAAATTTAGTTGAAAAAATAAATTTCAACTAAAAATAATTTTCTATTTAATTAAGTGTCATGAAAAAGAAATATTTAAGTATGATGATGAAAATCAACTTAGATATTTAATTTTTAAATTAATTAAATGTATTAAATTCAAGAAATAAATAATTAAGTGTAGAGAAAGCTTAATTATTAATCTCTAGTTTAATACTAGGAAAAATATACTTAAAATAAATTGTACCAAAATTAATTATATAAATAATTAATTTCACAACGTATAATATTTTCCTATTTAATATTAGAAATAATAAGTAGTCTAGAAATAACCATCTAGAAAATATCTTATTTGACTAAGTATCTTTTCCACAAAATTTGAAAAAATATCTAATTTAAGTTGTATTAGAAAAAAATCTAGAACTTAAATATTTTCAAATTTAAATTTAATTTAATATCAAAAATGAAGTTGTAACCACTTAATTTAAAAAATATTCCATTTTAAGTTAATATTCGAAAAGATATTAACTTAAAAAAAATATCTAAAGAATCTTAATAACCAATGCCTAAAATTCCTCAACTTAATTTTGAAATTTGAAATTCAAAAGATATTCAGATTTAAGTTGATTAGTTATAGATAACTAAACATCAACTTAAATAGGAATATTTAATGAAAAATTTAAATTAAGCTTCAGAAAGAATCTAGATGGTTATAATTCTATATTTAATTAAATACAAGAAAATACATATAGTTTAGCTTAGAATAAAAAATTCTTTAAACTATAATTTTCTTAAATTAATTTCAAAATAAATGAAATTAATTATGTTGCTAATCAATTTTATTAGGTTAACTCTGTTGTAGATTATCATATCAGTAAAACCCTATGTCTGATAAATCTAGGAAACTTTATTCACATAGTCATGTTTACTTTCCAATGTGTTGACGTCACAATAAACATGATCAAGTATGTGAAAAGGGTTTCAGATGAATTTATACATTATGTACATATAATCATGAAATAAATTATGTGAACCATGCAACATTAAATGTTATTTCTGATCTATATTAATAAGTAAATCTGATTATATTGAAATGAGTTTTATTTAGGGCATAAAACCCAACATCCAAGAATCTTTCCTGATTGGAGAAGGCACACTTTAGAGGATTAAGCTTCATTTGATATTCTCGTAAGATGTTAAAGTGTGCCTCTAAGTCTTCGATGTGGTCTTCAGATCTCTTTGAGTTAACCAGTATGTCGTCGACATAGACTTCCATATTATTTCCAATCAAGTCATGAAACATACGGTTGACTAGTCTCTGATACGTAGCACCTGCATTGTTGAGTCAAAAGGGCATTACTTTGTAGCAATAAAGATCGATGTCTATTCGAAAGCTAGTATGCTCTTCGTCTGGTGCATCCATGTTGATTTGATTGTACCCAAAATAGGCATCCATGAATGTGAGGAGTTCATGGTTGGTCGTAGCATCCACCAGTTGATCTATTCATGGTAGAGGAAAAAATCTTTAGGGAATGCTTTGTTTAGTTCAGTGAAGTTGACGTAATTCCTCCACTTCCCATTCAGTTTAGGCACCAGAACAGGGTTGGATACCCTAACCGAGTAGAAAGCTTCCCTGATGAAGTTGTTCTCCTGTAGGCTTTCAACTTCTTCTTTGAGAGCTTTAGAGCGCTCTTTATCAAAGAGCCTGCATTTTTATTGCACAGGTTTGAAGTTCTCTCTATCTATGTTTAGGGCATGACAAATGACCTCGGGGTCAATCCCAATCATGTCCTCATTTGACCAAGCAAAAATGTCTTGATTTCTCCTTAGTCAAGCCATGAGAATCTTGCTCAAAGCCTCTACCAGGTTTGTTCCAATCTTGACAACCTTGGTTGGGTTCATCGTGTTGAGGGGAATTTCCTCGAGTTCTTCGATCAGACCAACTCTTAAGTCGATTTCCAAAAAATAAGGGTCAATGTCATCCCCATCTTGGGCGCACCTTCAAGTGGCTTTAGGTGTCGTTTCCGTCTTCTCTGTGGTTTCACCCCCAGATTCCTTCATTGTCTCTCCCGCTTTCGTGGGAGAGGCCTTGATCATTCCCCCTTGGGGCTAAAGAAGCAAAGGGGGTCTTCTTGGCGAGAGTTAACGAAGCATTATAACACTACCGAGCAGTCCCTTGATTGCCAAGGAGACAATCAATACCAGCCATCGTTGGAAATTTGACAGACAAATGGTATATTGACGAGATAGCTCGAAGGTCGTACAAGACTTGCCTTCTAAGCATCACGTTGTACGGAGACTTCACATCCACCACTATGAGCGTGGCCATGATGGTGGTCTGCCTTGGGGTAGTTCCAGCTGTGAGCGATAGTTTGATCTTACCAAATGGAGCTATGCATGCTCTGCTGAAGCCATACATTAGTTGTTCGCATGTCTCTAAGTCTTTAGGTGACAAACCCATCCATATCAAGGTTTGTTTAAATAAGATGTTCGAGGATGCTCCTTCATCGATCATCACCCTTTCTACCATCATGTTGGCTATTTGCACCTCAACAACTAAGGGATCATTATAAGGGTAGCTGACATGATACGAGTCAGAGTCTCCAAATGTGATTGGATCACACTTGTAGTGTTGAGATTTCGGAGGACGTTCTGCAACCTCTAATACTTTTGCTTTTGGATCATGTCTCAAAGGCCTCGCATATCTTTCTAAGTCCTTTCTTGAATTCCTAACTAGGTGTGGACCTCCAATCACAATCTCAAGCCTGCCTACAACAAGAGTAGGCTGGAAAGGTGCATTACCCCCAGCTGGAGCTTCGGGTCGTACATACGGCTAAAGAGCAGCATGCTTTTGTCTGATTAGGAATTATGTCTCATCTCACAACTGATTACACTCATTTTTTTCATGACCGTAATTGTTGTGATAGCGACATAATTTATTCATATCTCTCTTCTCTGACTCTTTGAAGGGAAGATATTTGTGGCACGACACCGTTGACTAGGTGGCCATATGTTGGAATTTTATGTCCTAAATAAAATTCATTTTAATATAATTAAATTTACTAATTAATAAAAGATCAAAGATCATTTTATGTTTCATGTGAAGCTTCCATGATTATATGTTTAATGTATAAATTCTATTAAATTAAGAACATATAGTTATTAATGATTATAGTGTTGTCAACACAGTGGAATATAATCATGATTATATGTTTCAAAGTTTATGTCCCATGATTTGTCAGTACACTAGATTTACACTGACATGACAATCAACGATAAAATTTACTTACACCTTGGATAAGTGCTATGTCCTTTCTAGGGTATTGGTAAAGTATGCTAGGATCGGATGTATGGAGTATACATCGAACTGGACCTATATTTACATTTGATAAGATATCATAAACTTACTGTTATATCTATCTAAGTCAATATCACTTAGTTGATCTTAGGTCAATAGATCTTAATTTTGAAATGGTTAGGTTATTGCTTAAATGTGTTATTTGTGTTCTTTGAGTTTTTTTGCTAAAGCTAACCAATTGGATCAGCACAATACTTACATCTTAAGAACATGGTAGTACAATTGAATGGGAGCGTTAATCATAATATAGAATCTATAGCTTTTATAAATTTTAGAAGTGAAACGACGATTTCCTTTGAGCTTGGCTTAACGCGATAAATGATTGAGACCTCATTTCAGTAAAATACATTTACACTTAGTTAAGTATTTTAAGAATAAAATACATTGAAGGGTAGAACAATAAATTTGTCCCTACTCGATGTAGATCATCTATAGAGGATTATTGTTTATTTAGTTATAACAATGGATAATTAATAACATATCTATATCTTGAAACATATAGAGTATTCTATATAATTAAGAGTGCAATTCCGAATATATAGTGGAGTCAGAAAGAATTAATAAGTTAGAGAATTTACTTGGTAAATTCTTGATCTACTTATTGGAAGCTTGATTATATAAGCCCATGGTCCCCACACTAGTTGAGATAATACTGCTTCTAGACTCAGTTGATTGGTTTTAATTAATCAATTATAACTTTAAATTAGACTATGTCTAAATTATGAATTTTTACTAAGCAATAGCTTTATTGTGAAAAAAGAGGTTTTAGGATTTATTTGTTAATTAAGAGACTTTATAAGGTCTAATTAATAAATAAGTTAAATGACAATTTTATTTGATAATTAATTATAATTATTAAATAAATAGTTGACATTTATATGATTGAAATTGAAAAATATGGCATTAGTGAAAGAAAAGATAAATTGTTGAATAAAATAGCAAAATTGTAACTAGTGAGGCCCACTATGTATGGTCGGCCACTTAAGCTATTTTAAGCCATTATTTTATCTTTTTTATTCCATATAATTTAAATCATAAACCCTAGTTGAAATACTATAAAAAGAATAAGATGGCTCTCATTCTCATTTAACTCTAATAACCTAATTTTTATTTTTTGTCAAACAACTAAAAATTTATAGCAATTTTGAATTCCCCTCTTCTTCTTCTTCATCAATTTCGAGCCATTAGTGATAGAGTACATGCCAACTCATATTAAGTCAAGTACTCAATCATAGTGTGAAAGATTGTGAAGGATCCAACACCTGAAGGAGAGAAAATCCAGGTTCAGATCTTGTTATTACTCTACGACAGAAAGGAATAAGGGTTAAAGATCTAAATGAAAGGAGCCATAACATTCCACTGCTATCAATATAAGGATTTCTTAATCTCTTATGTGTTTATTTCATTGTATTATGAAATTCATATTTAGGGTGTTAGATTATAGAATTATAATCAACATACATGTTAGTAAATCTAGATCCTAGTCAAATAACTTCCAAAACTGTACATATCTCTTCACTCAAGGCCAAGAGAGTAGAATGTGTGGCGAAACGAGGTTTGTACTCCCGCATGGGCTTGCCCCCAATTTCTGCCTTCTTTCTGCCATGGGAGTTACCTTGTGTTCCCTCCAATGTTTGGCTCTTTTGCCTGTTTGAACCTCCTTTTCCCCCATTACTCTACGCTCCCGTGTTAGGGGTTGGAAAGTCTAACGACTTATTCTTTTTGTTTTTTGAGCCCTTAGCTTGAGTGATAGCTTCTTCTAGCTTGATAAATTCGTCTTCTCTATTAAGAAAATCATTCATAGTGTATACTGACTTGAGATGAAGGTTAGACCATAGAGGACTCATCTCCTTGAGTCTGGTTGCAAGTGTCATTACTCGTGCGTCCATGCTAAGTATTTTTGTCTTAGCGACTGTCTATAAGAACCGTTGAATATAGTCCTTGAGGGATTCATCTTCTTGTTGTTTCACATCTACCAAATAATTGAGTTCGATTTGGCACTATCGAGAAGGAGCAAATTGATTTCTAAAAGCATCTACTAGTTCCTTCCATGAATCGATAGATCCAGGAGGAAGCTTGAGATACCATCGCCGAGCTAGGCCTGTCAGTGTGGTGGGGAAAATTCTGCATTGGACGTCGTCTCTTACTCCTTGCAGATCGGTCTGCACTTCGAAGTAATGAATGTGAGACAGCATGTCTTCTTTCTCGGTGTACTAATGCCAGGAAGGATTCTTGAACTTGGGAGGAATTGGCAGAGCTTTGATTTGGTCCAAGAGCGGTGAGCGTCGCTCTCTGTTCAGTTCGAACTTTGACAGCTCTGAGGTCGTGATTCCTTTCACCAAGGCCACTAGGTTTTTAAACTCTGTCCGTTTGACACCATGGGTGGTGGTCTGCATCCCAGTTGAAACTTCTATTACCCGATTAGGGTCCCCTCTAGAAGCTCCCGTTTCCACCAACCATCTTCTGGTTAGAGTATCACGCTGGTCTTTTGGTCTTCCAAGTCGATCATGAACTCCTCTCAACTTATATCTAGTTGATGTCTCCTAATCACGAGGTTGTGAAGGCAACATTGGTAATTTTTTCAGAATGAAGTCTAGATCGTCTTGGGATGATGCGATGCGGGAGCTGTCATTCGGAACATTGTAGTGACTATTTCCCTCGAAATAGTCTTCAGTAGGATCACAAGTGCGAAGAGAGTTGAACTGGTTGCTCAAGTTCAACCCTTCTCCATGTACTCCAGGGAAGTACTCATATTGCTGGTCATCGGGGCAGTGGGCAAAGTAATGACACAACTCACCTCTCTCATCTCGCAAATACTTCTGAGTATGAAGTAATTTGTTAGTCCTTACTTGTCGGATCTCATAACCTCCGGTTTCAAAGTAGAGTCTATGACTTTCCCCTTCAATGTGAGTAGTAGGTCCCTTTCCTTTTGCAGGATCTCAAGGCCTGGTGCAATTAGAACGACGGAAAAAACCTGGTGGAGGAGTTTTGTTGGTTCTCTCAGTAGTTCGTGATTGTTCCACATTAGGTGGAGGGCCCATTGGTTGGCGCGCTCGAGTGTGAGCCCTTCTGGACCCTTGCTCAAAGTTTGCTTCCCTCTGGGGAGTCTCAATACCTGTTGTTTGCTTAGTACTTGCACGGTTACCAGACATGGCAGTGCATTAAGGGTTTCCCCTTGTGTACTTGTTCCCACGTGGCCAGTTGGCCAATGGGGCATCTCTTCAGCCTACTGAAAAAGACTCCTTCGAGGGGTAGTCCCGCGATTGGAGTGATAAGTTTCTCTGATTCGTTGAGACAGGTTGGCCCTTCGTTGTTCCTGCTCAACTCTTTGATTCTCAATGTTCCGTCAGTTCTCCATGCACCGACTTTAAAACTGTTCGTGTTGTTTGTCGAGAGAATCTCATAGTTGTTGTTGTAGGTCAGCTACAGTTTGGCTAAGATGTTCAACTCGAGGATTGGCGTTCTCGGGGTCTTCTAGTTCCACATGAGCATTTGGTGGCCTTATGAGACAAGCTTTGCTAGTTCTGAAGCCTCCATCTGACATTTGAGATGCAAGTATAGTCCCATCACCAGTTCCAGTGACCGGCGTACCTTTAGTTTGTTGGCCAATTGTTGTGAATCTTCTCTTGTAACTAATTCTTTGAGTTGTGATTATCAATAAAAGCACTAAAATATAAACGCAAAAATAACAACAATATAAAATATAAAGGAGAATATGAGAATATCAACAAAGAAATCACATGTTATATATTTATTTTGCCAAAAGAAAAAAATTGAGTGTTGCTAACCTAACACTATTGTGGGTAACGCCTTGCAATTTGCTAAACACCACTAATGCTTTTAATGCCTTTGAGCATATTCCTAAGAAAAAAAAAAAAATACATCAAAACACCCCAAGTTACTTATGACTACAACAATAACAATAGGTGAAATGACAATATAAACAACATACAACATTATAAACAAAATATTAGGATAACTTTTGTCATAAGAGAGCACATTATGGATATAAATACTACAGTCTAGAAGTTTACAAAGCAAAATATTTTAAAATCCCATTTGCCAAAGCGAAAAATCTAAATTTACAGTACACATGGAAAATGATATTTTTGCATTAAAACTAAAACAGAAGTAGAGAGAGAAACTACTATTCCTATTTAACTCCAATTATGGACATAAGAAACTGGAGTTTGCTGTCAACTTGAGCCATATCAGTGTTTTCCTCAAAGGATGCAGGGGGCTCTACGCCGGTGAAGATGTAGAGAGCTCTAACTTCTTCTATACTTGACTTTTGGGGTGTGCCTTTGTATCCAACTATACCTCTTACAGCTTCAATCTGTTCCCACACCTTCTCCTCATCAATATTAGAAACCTGCATCACCAATCACAAGAACCAAAATGATAAGTACAACCCTGTAACTTGTTTGGATGACCCCATTTGATGAAAAAGACAAAAAAAAGATTTTTTCTTAGTGACATGTGATAAAAATAAGATTACTGGTTTATGTTTTAGGAAATTTGTATGATCACCGACTGATTTAGCCGTTTTATTGCTTATGGACCATAAGTTTGTGGTGTAGTCCAGCATGATGATTTGAGTTGACATCTCAAAATCTTCATAATTCAACTCACCATAATTTGGATAGTAAAAGGAGTTTTTTGCTCCATAGGAGTAGACAAAGCCACAAGGGCATTGGCATAAACAGTGTCATCTCCAGTACTTGAATTATAAGGGGAGTCTATCCAAGTTGAGATGCTGAGCATAAAATGCAGCATCATTGTTGGGTTTTTGATATGGATAATATGGAACAGTCCATGATGGAATTCATCTTCATGTTTTGTGAACTTAACATTGGTCTATTTTTGTGTCTATTCGTATTCCACTTTTCTTGGAAGAGTTATCTTACTCTCAAACAAGCATGTTTTCAACCTCATTATTATTTTTAATCTTTTGTAGATGACCGAGCTGGCTAGCTGAACTTAATCCATAAATATCACACATATGAACATACTTATTAACTATACATATAGATGATAAATGTGCATCAACAAGATTATTAAGACAAAAGCTAGCATCATATAAAAGAGCTAGGATTATAATAATAAAATTATAAAATTTTCAGTTAAGTCCGTCTAGGAGGAACCTTCTGCTGCTGCTGCTCTTGTGGCTTCTTTTTCACATTCTTCTTCTTCTTTGCCTAAACATATTATGAGATGAAAGTAGTAAAGTAATGGCCATTCAATTAATGTAAGTAGATTCATCTTAGAATCATAGTAAACCAAAAAAAAAAAAGATCAAGTCCTGACCTCACTCGAAGGGACACTTTTGACTCCTTTTTCAGAAGTGCTTCCAGCATCTTTAACCTCAGCCCCACTTGAAACAGGAAGCTCACCAGTTTTAACCCCCTTGGAAGTTGAAGAATCTTCATATTTACATAAAAGGAAAAAGAAAACAAAACAAAAATTACTAATCAAATAACCAAAAAGAAACAAATTAAGTGTCAAATTCCCATCATCACCATTTTATTTATGAGGCTTTACCTTGAGAAGATTTTTGGTCATCAGCTTTTCCTTCATCCCTGATTTGTTCCAGCAAAGTCCTTGTCTCTTTTGTCAAATCCTCTTCTCTTTCTTCACTCTCTTTTTCTTCAATCACAGCAGTAAATACATCATCAACAGTTGAAATTCCACTCCCATCATCAGCCTCAGTCAAATTCAAAACCACAACTTCCTCTACTTTGACTGGCTCTTCCTTCCTCTCATTTTTACTTTCTACCATCAACTTTTCCTCTGCTTTTTCCTTCCCCAAATCTTTCTCATAGCCATTTTCTTCTATAGGAATCTCTACTGCATTTCCTTTAACTCCTTCCCCATAATCAGCCCCTTCAATTTCATCATTACTACTAGCCCTCTCATCTTCCAATTCAATTCTCGATTTAACCCCTCTTTGTATATCCTTTCTTTCCTCATCTTCCTCTTTTTGCATGTCACTATAGTAATCTTCTTCTCCATTTCTATAAGGCATAGGGAGAAGCTTATTCATGAACTTTTCAGTACAAGCATAGCTAGCCAAGAAAATCCCAGATGGGACTGAAACAACAAACCCAATTGCAGAAATCACCACAAGTGGTGGAAGAACCAAAGGTGCAGAAGACATTACAAACCCAGTGATAAGTATTTTCTTCCCAATTCCCAAACCCTTGCTCAAAATCCAACTCATTTTCCATTCATTACTATCTTCATCATTGGATGGATAATCCACAATTTCCCACTCCTCATTGTGATTCTCCATCCTATAAATATAATGAAAAAAAAATCAAATTACTTTTTTATAACTCTTTTTTTAAAAAAAAAATCAACAAAGGTAGAAGCTTGATCAAAATCAAAATTAAAAACACTTACCTTGTATGTGGTAGTCTAATCTAATACTAGTATTAATTTATTTTGGAGTAGATAGAGCTAGCTAGCCAAAGCAAACCTCAAGCTGAAGTAAAAAACCATGATGGGTTTTGTTTGAGCTCATAAAAGGATGAAGAAAATTATTAAGAAGGAATCTTATTTGACACGTGCTGGGACGAGGGCATGACAGTTGCAGAACAAGCAGAATACAAAGCTATAAATTATCATTTTTAATGAAAAAAAATGGCTTTTGCTAAGGGAAAAAAACAATTGTTGTGCATGCAAATGGATACGGTTTTGGTTTGATCAGTCACGCATTTCAACGTGGCTGCAACACATAACACCACCTCTTGTGAGCTTCTGCTACGGTGCATTGTGAGGATGACACCCAGATCTTCTTTGTATTGCTACGAATTCATATTACTGCCGTGTATTTTGCCTATAATTGTAGTGTTATATTGTGGTTTTACTGAACTTGTGCTGTGGCTAATGATACCCACTGGGTAATACCCAGCTCTTCTTGTACGGTTATAATTAAAAAAATTGTATATTTATTGTCCTTTTGTCTTACAATTGGCTTTTTTTATTTTTATTTATTTTTTATTTTTATGAAATGATAATGGGATAATTACTTAGTTGTATTATTTTTTTTTTTTTATGAAATGATAATGGGATAATTACTTAGTTGTATTATTTTTTTTTTGTAAATTTTTATAATTTTATGTTTACTAGTGTATCGTGGAGCCGGCTCCGCTTGAGTGGAGTGGATCACATCAGATGTATCGTGCGACCCAATTGGCTTCTCTTTTTAATCCACACTTAACGTGCCTCTCAATCTTCAATTCATGATAAAAAAAAATATTCATGGATCATTAATCTACTAAGAAATTATTAAAAATAACAAAATTAGTGAAAAATAAATGAACAACATAAAATTAGTGATAGTTGATTCCTAATTTTAGTCATGGAATAATGGCGAATTAGTTTGTCTTTAAGTGGTAAAAGAAGAGCACTCAATTTTTTACTCAATTCTATTCTTCAAAATACACCACAATCTTATTTTTTATTCTATTTTTTTCTTACTTTTACATTACACTATTTATCAATTTTTTTTATTTCTTTTTTAACATTATTTAAATATTATATTTTTAATATATTTTATTTATTTATAAAAAAAATATAATAATACAACATATGTAAAAAAGTTAAATGAAAATAATAAAATATTTTTAGTTTAATGAATAATAATCTTTACATCTAGTTAAACTAAGTACTATTTATTGAGCTAAAAAATATATATAATAATTAAGTTTTAATTCACTTGATGAAAGCTCAAAATTATTATTTTTTCTTTCAAATTGGTAAAATTTGCTACGAACATTATATATAAATTATATGCTGTTATTAAATTAAATTTACTCTTAAATTAGTAATTTTTCTCCCTGAACTTTGACATGTAGTAAATCGTGCCCCTTGAACTTTTTTGGCCGTTAAAAATTTCCCTCGAACTATTGAGATTGTTAAATTTAAGGACTTTTGTCTAATTTCATTCAATTTTACTATTTCAGTAATTGTTTATGTACTAAACCATGCTTCTCAGACTTTGATATCCACCAAATCATGCCCCTCAAACTTTGATATGTACTAAATCATGCCCCTTGAACTTTCATCCATGTTAGAATTTTTTACTAAAATTAGACAAAAGTCCTTAAGTTTAACAATCTCAATAGTTCGAGGGGAATTTTTAACGGCCAAAAAAGTTCAAGGGGCACGATTTAGTACATGTCAAAGTTCAGGGAAAAAATTACTAATTAGCCTTTTAATAATTTTAAAAGAACATCTTTTAAAAAACTTAAAATATCCACAATATACATAATTCTCATTCAAACTTAGTTTATTACTTAATTATTTTTTTCTCTTGCATAAATTAAAAATCTATATTATTCCTTTAAAAAAGAAAAATTATATTATTATATCATATTAATTTTTGACATAATATTTTATATAGCTCCATTTATATTTATTAGTATATAATTTTTTAGTGTCATATTCTTTTTTTTTTTTTTGACATAATTTTATCTTTTATTCTCTCATTTTTTTAATAACGAATTTATTCTTTAATTAACATATGTACATATTATTACAATTATTTTTAATAATTTCATAATTGATTGATTATTTTAAAAAATTTTGTAATTTTTTTTTTTTTGAAATTCTTTGGTAATAGAATTTGATATCTAAAATTATTTATTTAATATAATATACTTGGTTTCAAATATTTGAATATATAATATTAATAAATTTATAATGTGATGTATTTTTTTTGGCTATCATTATTATAATAATATTTATCAAATATTAAAATTACAAATTCATTCTTAAAGTTTACTTGGTTTTTAATATCTATTTGATTTCAATTACTAATTTTGAATTATATAACAATATTTAAATGTTGCCCCTGATTTCACCCAATATACGTGGACCAATCGAACAGGGACACGTAGATCAGATAACTTGTAAATATTTGCTAAGTCTTTGTATGCCACGCGGAAGCACCATGGGCATAGGTCCCGGAGGAGGCACCCGGAGTGCAAGGTGCTCCCGGAAGCTCGCATAACATAAAGCCTCTCCGCGAGGTGTCAGGCTTCTCCTGAGCAATCAAGTCGCATTTAATGCTGCATGGGAGGAAGCGTGTTGGGACTACAACACGCAATAAAGTCCGACGGCACAACCTCCAAACAGCAGCGCTACAGTAATGATCATTTAAGTCTAGCGACGGCTACTCTGCGAAGAGTCACATCAATCACAAGGCAAAAAGGACATTCCTCATAAAAACCCTACAGCACCTAGGGATTTGTGTTGGGTTTTATGCCCTAAATAAAACTCATTTCAATATAATCAGATTTACTTATTAATATAGATCAGAAATAACATTTAATGTTGCATGGTTCACATGATTTATTTCATGATTATATGTACATAATGTATAAATTCATCTGAAACCCTTTTCACATACTTGATCCTGTTTATTGTGCCGTCAACACATTGGAAAGTAAACATGACTATGTGAATAAAGTTTCCTAGATTTATCAGGCACAGGGTTTTACTGATATGATAATCTACAACAAGAGTTTACTTGCATTTGGAGAAGTGCTATGTTCTTTCCAGAGCATTGGTTAAAGTAAAGCTCAGGTTGGATGCATGGAGTATGCATCGGAAGGGACCGATATTGAACTTTGACTTAGATTTAATTAAACTTACCGTAAAATCTATTCAAGTCAATATCGCCTAGTTGATCCTAGATCAAATGATCTTAATCCTGTTATGATTAGGCTCAATCTTGAAAGGCTATTCGTGTTCCTTGAATTGTTAGTTAAGCCTACCTTTTGGTCAGGGTGATACGTACTTTTTGGGAACAGGGTAGTGCAATTGAGTGGGAGCGCTATCATAAACATGGAATCTATAGCTTCTATCTGGCGAATAGTAAGCAAAGGATGATCTCCTTCGAGCTTGACCAAACGAATATAAATGGTGGAGTACTCATTTCACATAAGCTGAAATATCATTTATACGGGGTCAAGTGTTTTAAGGAATAAATACATTGTAGGGTGTAACGGTAATTTGATCCCTTTACAGTGTAGATCATTCATATAGAGGATCATTGATCACATTAGGATTATA
Organism: Cannabis sativa; assembly: GCF_029168945.1. Taxonomy (NCBI): domain Eukaryota; kingdom Viridiplantae; phylum Streptophyta; class Magnoliopsida; order Rosales; family Cannabaceae; genus Cannabis; species Cannabis sativa. The sequence goes on along the minus strand of NC_083602.1, from coordinate 24,614,679 downwards.
ACAATGGATAACTAATGATGTGTCTATATGGTGGAACATATAGAGCATTCTATATACTGAGAGTGCAATTCTAAGTTCTATGCGTGGATTCAACGAAGAATTAATAAGTTAGTGAATTTTAGTGCTAAATTCTTGATCTACTTATTGGAAGCTCGGTTATATAGACCCATGGTCCCCCCACTAGTTGAGATAATATTGCTTGTAAGACTCATGTAATTGGTTTTGATTAATCAATTATAATTCTCAAATTAGACTATGTCTATTTGTGAATTTTTCACTAAGTAAGGGCGAAATTGTAAAGAAAGAGTTTATAGGGGCATATTTGTTAATTATGATACTTTGTATGGTTCAATTAATAAATATGATAAATGACAGTATTATTTAATAATTATTTATAGTTATTAAATAGTTAGAATTGGCATTTAAATGTTTGAATTAGGAAATTGGCATTTTCGAGAAAATCAGATACAAAAGGTGGTAAAATTGCAAAATTGCAAAATTGCAAAACCCAAGGCCTAATCCACTTATGTATGGCCGGCCACCTATATGTATATTTTAAATTGATTTTTTCATTATTTTAATGCCATATAATTCAAATCTAACCCTAGTGGAATGCTATAAATAGATAGTGAAGGCTTCAGGAAAATTACACTTTTCTTCAGACTTTCTGAGTCAGAAAAAACTGAGCCTTCTCTCTCCCTATCTTTAGCTGACCACTCTCTCTCTTCTTCCTTAGAATTTCGAAATCCTTAGTGATTTGAGTAGTGCCCACACACATCAAGTGATACCTCAATCATAGTGAGGAAGATCGTGAAGAAAGATCATCAGCAAAGGAGTTTCAGCATCAAAGATTCAGAGAAAGAGATCCAGGTTCAGATATTGATAATGCTCTGCTACAGAAAGGAATCAAGGGCTAGATATCTGAACGGAAGGAGTCATTATATTCCGCTGCACCCAATGTAAGGTTTCCTAAACTTTATATGTGTTTATTTCATCGTTTTAGAAAGTTCATATTTAGGATGTTAATAAACATACTTGTGAGTAGATCTAAGATCCTGGTAAAATAATTTCCAACAATTTGACTATGCATTACTCATGGTATATTCATTGGGAATACCCAACTTTATGGATACTTACAGATACGTTTGTAAGAACAATTCTAGGGATTACCCCACCAAAACACTATAAATACCCCCTCAAAGCTCATTAAATGGGATCGCGAATCTTGGGTTGCATATGAGCAAGAAGAGTAAATACTCACCAAGAACATTCTCTGTATTTATAAGGGTGACATTCCCTCAAGTGTGGAATCTGTATTAAATACATCCATTAATAACAAAGACTCGTGGACTAAGGCTCATTAACGCCCCAACCACGTAAAAACCCTTCTCTCGCTTTCTTACAGCTCAATATTATAATCATATTTTAGTAGTTGCCGAAAATCTCGGTCAACATTTTGGTGCTTTCATTGAGAGCTGAAGAAAGCTGCTACACAACAAGCATTCGACTTCACAAATATGGTGGAGACGAGAAGTACACGTCAGCCTCGCCCTCTGGAAGATGCTCAAGACCCGAATGAGGAAGATGTAGCCTCGAAGCGACGGAGGAGTCCGAGGAAGAAGAAATAGTCCCCGATGAGGACTACGAGGGAAACCTCGACGAGTATGCCTATGACGAAGGAAGTTACTCGGAAGCGGGTGCTTCTCGGACAAAAAGCTATCGATCACGAAGCGAGATCGAAGCTCGTAAAGCGCAAAACCGAGAAAATGCGGGAAGTGATGCTAGCCATGCGAGAAAGCCATGGAAGCGGGCGGCATTCACGTGCACCCCAAGGCAATGACCGGCGGGTCTCGACGGGGAGCCGGCGACATCTTTGCCTAATTCCCGGCGGCGAAATCTAGGGAACCTAGCCCCATAAGATATCCTGCTGAGGGAAATCAGACAAAAAACCCTACTTCTACCCCTGGGCGAAAGAAAAAGGTGCAGGATCCGCGAAAGGTCCGCTCAGATTTCCCTAAAGGGAAAGGTCCGCAGAGGGGCAAGCCCCAAAAAGGGAGTCTCGGCCCTCAGGATCAAGGGGACCGAAAAAGCGTTTCTGTGCACCAGGAACCAGGGGGTAGAGGGAGAAGAGGACAGAGATGTCCTCCCATTGATTTGAGAAATCAAATCAATGGGAATCAAGGTGACCTCCGGGATCACCTTGGCCAAAAAAGATACGGGCCCGTGGTTTCCTCGGGTACGTTAAATGAAGAAATTATGGCGGAACTCGCCATACTCCGAAAAGACATTGCTCGAGTCTCCCGGAGGCAGAAGGGAGACGACTCCGATTCAGACAGCGAGGATCGGGAGCCCTGCGCCAAGCACATCCTGGAGGCGGAGCTCCCTAAAAACTTCAAGATGCCCGAAATGGCGACATATACCGGGAACTCCGATCCCAGCGACCACCTGTCACGGTTCAACCGTGTCATGACAGTCATGCGGGTCAGCAATGATGCCAAATGTCTGTGCTTCCCACTCACTCTGAGTGGGTCCGCGGAGGAATGGTTCAAAAAGCTGGAACCAGGATCCGTGGGCTGTTGGAACAAGCTCCAGACCCACTTTCGGAGACAGTTTGTCGCCGCAAGAAAGGTCAACTTGGAGGTCAGTGCCTTGACTAATATCAAGCAACTGCCCACTGAGACCTTGAAGAATTACATCAAGAGGTTCCGAGAGGAAGCCTCGAAGACCAAGAAGGTTGATGACGGACAACAGCTTGCACTTCTCCAAGCAGGAATCCGTACTGGGACTCCCTTCTGGAATGAGTTGCAGCAAGAAGGGGCTGCTAGCCTCCAGGACTTCCAAAAAAGAGTCCAAAAGTATATCAACCTCGAAGAAGCCCAAATCGTGGCCTATGGAGGCTATTATCCCACCGGGATAGCAGGGTACATGCCCGGAGTATCACCCTCGGGTACTGCCCGACTGCAACTCCACAGGTGACTAGCATACAGTTCTCTGCTACCCCCGGGTATAGCCAGGGCCAAGCTTTGGCGCCAGCATCTTCTCATTTTGGCAACCCGTCCGGGGTGAATGGGCAAGCTCCTTCACACGCTGCCCCGACTGCTAGCTTAACAGGCCCTTCCCAGGGATCGAGGAGTAAAAGGTCCTCCAAAGGTAGCACCCGAACGGGAGAGAAGCGCCAGAAAAAGGGGTACACCCCCCAATATACTCAGTACACGGAGCTATCGGACTCCCAGGAACGTGTGTACTTCGCCACTAGGCAAAATACGCACTACCGGAGACCACAGCCGTTGTACAAAGATAGCTCCCGGAGAGATCCGAGCAAAAGATGCGAGTACCACAACGACATTGGTCATAGCACCAATGAATGTAAGAATCTCAAGGACGAGATCGAAAATCTAATCCGATTGGGCCACCTCTATGAGTGGATCAAGAATAGGCTGCCCCACCTTAATCCGAGTCAGGTGGCTGGGGGTATGCCTCCGGGAACACCAGGGGGTACAGCAGGAGTATTGGCTCCAGCTGCTCCCGCAGGTGACGCCCAGCATATTCCCGGGCTACCGCCCCGGCCTAACGGGCGGGTGGCCATGATCTCCGGAGGTCCCCATATCGGAGGGAACACTCGCAAGGAGCGAAAGCGATATGCCGAGGCCGCAAAACACAATGAGATATGGGAAGTTACTCAACTCCCAGCTCAAAGGCCTCGGCTGATGGACCAACCCATCACGTTCACGGAAGAAGACGCCAAGACGGTGCGCTTCCCTCATCACGACCCGTTGGTCATAGAGACCCCCATCGCGAATAAAGTGGTGGCCAGAGTCTTAATTGACAATGGGAGTTCCATGAACCTGCTCTTCAAAGAAGCCTTCACCGCGATAGGCCTGACTGACCGTGACCTCTCGCCTAGTGGGTCCCAGCTCACAGGGTTTAACGGGACGACGCTTATCCCAATGGGAAAGGTGAGGCTCCCGGTTACTCTGTGCCCGGATACTCCCCAAAGCACATTTAAATATTGCACCTTCGTGGTGGTGGACTGTCCGACAGCCTACAACGCGATCCTCGGCCGACCGGCCCTAGTGGACCTTGGTGCAATCACTTCGATCCGACATCTGTGCCTAAAATTCTCTACCCAGGAGGCCGGAGTCGGGACTGTGAGGGGGAATCAGGGGGAAGCAAGGCAATGTTATAATGTTGCCACCCACCTACCCGTACTTATGGTCCGGGAGCACGCTGAGCCAGAGATGGCTGAAGAGGATGAGTTGGATCCTCGTATAGGATCCGAAAGGATCGTGGAACCAATGGAGGACGTCGAAGAAATACCAGTGTGCGACGTCGACTCCACCAAAGTACTCCGGTTAGGGAAGAACCTGGACCCGGAGGAAAAGGACAAAATAATAAAAACACTGAAGGGCGCCATCGACATTTTTGCATGGCGCCAAGAAGACATGACCGGCATAAGCCCTCATGTCATCACCCACGTACTCAATGTCAACCCGGACATGCCTCCTGTACAGCAAAAGAGACGCCCGCTCGACTCGGTGAAAGCCGAAGCTCTAGAGAAAGAGGTGGACAAACTTTTGACCAACGACATGATCCGCGACGTGTACTACCCGGAGTGGCTGGCCAATCCGGTCCTGGTGCCCAAGCCGAACGGGACTTGGCGAGTTTGTATAGACTTCACTGATCTAAACAAAGCCTGTCCAAAGGACTGCTTCCCGCTGCCCAGGATCGACCAAATGGTAGACGCCACTTCCGGATTTAAACTGTTATCCTTCATGGATGCCTATGCTGGGTACAATCAAATAAAAATGCATACGACAGACCAGGAGTGCACTAGCTTCAGGACCGATAAGGGGGTATACTGCTACCTAGTCATGCCTTTCGGACTGAAGAACGCCGGAGCAACCTATCAAAGAATGGTTAACCAGATGTTTAAAGGCCTCCTGGGACGAAACATGGAGGTGTACGTGGACGACATGCTCGTCAAATCCAAAGCATGCAACAGCCATGCAAGCGACTTAGAAGAATGCTTTGAAGTTGTCCAGAGATACGGTATGAAACTCAACCCAAAGAAGTGCACCTTCGGGGTCAAATCAGGGAAGTTCCTGGGTTTCATAGTCAGCCAAAGGGGGATTGAAGCAAACCCGGAAAAAATCCAGGCTCTCCTGAATATGCCATCCCCCAAGAAACATAAAGATGTGCAAAGCTTAACCGGAAAGGTAGCTGCATTGAGCCGTTTTATCTCACGGTCCACGGACAAGTGCATACCCTTCTTCAACGCGCTAAAGAAATGCCAGAAGTTCGAATGGTCGGACGTATGCGAGGAGGCATTCAAAAGGCTAAAAGATCACATGGCCAAGCCTCCTATCCTATCGAAACCCGTCCTTGGAGAAGACTTGTTTCTTTACTTGGCCGTCTCCGAGCACGCGGTCAGCGCTGCCCTGGTCCGGGAAGAAGAGAAAACTCAGCATCCCGTGTACTATGTCAATAAGCGCATGATAGGAGCCGAGACAAGGTACCCGGTCATTGAAAAACTAGTATTTTGCCTCCTGATGGCGTCAAGAAAGTTAAGGCCATACTTCCAAGCCCATCCGATCAAGATTCTGACCAACCATCCGCTCCGGCAAGTTCTCCAAAAGCCTGAAGCATCCGGAAGACTCCTCAAGTGGGCGATGGAGCTAAGTCAATTCGACTTGCACTACGTCCCCCGGATTTCTATAAAAGGCCAAGCCTTGGCAGACTTCATTACTGAATGCAACGAAGCCGAGGCAACAACAAATACGCCGGTACCGCCAATCCCCACCTGGAGGGTATTTGTAGACAGAGCTTCTAATGAGAACGGTTCAGGAGCCGGAGTGGCTATGATATCACCAACTGGACTGCGACTCCAGGCGGCCCTCCGATTTGACTTCACAGCTTCAAACAATGAGGCCGAATATGAAGCCCTGATAGCAGGGCTGAAATTGGCAACAGCTGTAGGAGCCAAAAGAGTGGAAGTCTACAGTGACTCCCAACTGGTCGTAACCCAGGTATCCGGAGAATACCAAACCCGCGGCGAGCGGATGGCTGCGTACGTAACAATAGTCCGAGAACTGCTCCACGAGTTCGCGGACTACAAAATAGAAAGAATCCCCCGAGAAAAGAACGCTCATGCGGACTGTCTGGCTAAGTTAGCCTCGGACAGCGAAATCGAAGAGCTGGGGGTAGTACCAGTGGAACGCTTGGCAGAACCAAGCATCAAAATAAAAGAGACCACACTAACGGTTGGGCAAGAACCCAGCTGGATGGTCCCCATCATAAAATACATAACAACAGGTGAGTTGCCCCAAGAGAGGGCACTGTCTCGAAAGATTCAGTATCAGGCTCATCGTTATGTAATGATGGACCAAATTCTCTACCGGAGAGGACTCAACATGCCTTATTTAAGGTGTGTATCAGACCCTGAAGCTAGACAAATCATGCTGGAGGTCCACGAAGGGTTCTGTGGAGATCATACGGGAGGACCCAGCCTCTCAAAGAAAATATTGAGGCAAGGGTACTTCTGGCCAACAATGAAAAAAGATTGTATAGACTATGTCCAAAAGTGTGACTCGTGTCAAAGGTACGCGAACATACCGAGAGCCCCTCCAAATGAGATCACCCTGATGACCAGTCCCTGGCCCTTCGCGGTCTGGGGAATAGATCTCATCGGGTCTCTGCCAACAGGAAAAGGAGGGGTAAAGTATGCAATAGTAGCAGTAGACTACTTCACCAAATGGACAGAGGCTGAGCCTATGAAGACAATAACTGCCAAGAAAGCATTGGACTTTGTTATCAAAAACATAGTGTGTCGATACGGCTTGCCTCACAAAATAGTCTCCGACAATGGAAAGCAATTTGATTGCGAGGAATTTGCGACACGCAACCAACACGGAGTAGTGAAGAGCTTCTCCGCGGTAGCCAGGCCTCAAACAAACGGCCAGGCGGAAGCGGTCAATAAAATCCTAAAGGTCACCTTGAAGAAGAAGCTGCTGGCCTGCAAAAACAACTGTCCTGAAGAATTGCCAAGGGTATTATGGGCCTACCGGACGACCCCCAGAACCACGACCGGTCACTCGCCTTTTTCGATGGCGTACGGTTGTGAAGCAATGGTCCCGGTAGAAACATTATTCCCATCCCACAGGAGAACGACTTACGATCCTGCCACAAATCAGGCACTGCTTCAAGAAGCTTTGGATCAAGTCGAAGAACTCCGGGATGAGTCTCAAATACGGATGGCTGCTTATCAAAAGAAGGTGACCAAGTATTTTAACTCTAAGGTTAAAAACAGAAAATTCGCTATTGGGGATATGGTCCTAAGAAGGGTTTTCCCAGCCACCCAGGAACCCGGAGTGGGGTACTTGGACCAAATTGGGAAGGACCATATGAGATCGAGGACGAGATCGGTTCCGGCACCTACAAACTAAAAAGAATGGAAGGGACCACCGTGCCAAGAGCCTGGAATGCCGATCACCTCAGAAAATATTACCAGTAGTGAAATAAAACTTAGACTTTGTTCAAAGGGTTTGTACCGTCCAAATGTATACCTCCTCTACATGTTAAATAAAACTGAGTGCCTTAAAAACAAAGTTTCTATGCCACTCAGGGGGGTACTAGGGTATACCGCACGGACAGACAGAAAAACAAACTAAGTAAAATATCCTGACCCAAAGGGCAGGTCAAAAAGTATGCGCAAAAATAAAAAGCATAAGTATAAAAACCCTGATCCAAAGGACAGGTTAAAAAGCATAAGTATGTGACAAAAGAAAAGATCACATATAAAATATCCTGACCCAAAGGGCAGGTCATATACATATAAATGGCCCGGGGATAGGCCTTAAAAAAATATATTGTCTCCCCTTCGAATAAAAACTGCTACCTATATATATATTGTTCCCAGGCAGCAACAAATATGTACAAAGAAAAAAAAAAGAGAATAATAAAAGAAGCGGGTGGAATCTTGGTTATACTAGGTCATCATACAGCAGCTCAGTCAATGCGCGGAGGAAGGCGAGGTCCGATACGTGCCTCTACCATGGGATCAAGCTTCTTCTTCTTTTCCCGGAATTTGGCAATCATGTCCTCGGGTTTGGGATAAAAAGTAAGCTTGATATTTTGGTCGTTGGTGGACCAAGCCATGTAGACCCCATCATCGAAGCGCTTCGGACACCGGGCGCAGGAAACAGGAGAAAGGAGCTCGGCTCTTTTTGCCTTCTTGATGGATTGCTCCTTGAAGTCCCTGAGCTCCTTCAGCTCCGCAGCTAGAGCGGCCTTGGACTCTATGTTCGCCTGGTGAGTTTCCTCTAAGGATCTCACCTTGGCAACCATCTCGTCCAAAGCCTCCCTGGCCTCCCGGAGGTCTCCCCTGGCCTTATCAGCAGCCTCGCTTTGTGCCCTCAGCTCCTCCTGGTGTTGGGCCTCCAACCTGTCCCTCCGCTGGGCCTCGTCCCGGATCATGGCTTCCGCCTGAGCCTCCCTCCGTTTGGCCTCCTCCTCCTTGGCCTTGGCAGCCGCCTCCTGGCGCTCAGCAGCCTCCTGGTAGATCTGCCTCTCCGCAGTGAGGTCCTGAAGGACCTTCCTGACGTCGTTCATGTCCCCAAAGTCGGACAGAACGAAGCCATGGTTTATGATGTTCTTGGAGAGGCGGCCAGCCTCAGCAGCAAGCTGAACAATAACACAAGTGTAAGAGAAAAATTCCCAAGAAAAATAAAGGGAAAAGCAAAACTGCGAAGTACTTACCACGGTGAGGGAATGGCTGAGGTCCTGGACCTGGAAGATAGAGTTCAGGGAGGCACAAGTGGCGAACCGCTTAGGCGCGCATCGGGTAAGCTGAGAAGCAAACTCGCCGGTCATCTCCGCGGCAAAGGGAGCCAAGGTGGGCCCAAGGAAGCGACGGAACCAGTCCGATAGGGGGTCCAAGTTAAGGTCCCACGGATCCTGGTATTCCGGGTTGTTGATGCTCGCCTCTACCTCAACCCGCAAAACCCTCCTAAGGGCTTCCACCTCGGCATACCCCCGGGAGTATTCGTCCATGGCATAGTTATGCTTGGCTATCCGAAGCTCTTGCCTCACCTCATCCCCAGGGACCGGAGTAAGCACGATGTTGGGAGGAGCAAGATTTTCTTCCATGGGGGAAACCCCGCCGTCAAGACCATGGGCAGGAGTGTCGGCTCTCCGAGGCTTCTTGGGCTCGTCCTGGGCAATCATCTTGCCCTTGCGCTTACGAATCAGAGCCACCTCAGGCTCCTCTTCGCCTTCTTCAGCCTCCTCCGGAAGGGCCCGGAGCTCTCCCGCACCCTCGGCGACTTCCTCAGAGAAGCCCCATTGCTTTCCTTGGCCTTCTCCCGGAAGCACCTCCTCGTCGTCCACTAAATCAATAGTGTCAGGGGGAGCGCTAGAAGAGACCTTCAGGGAAGGGGCTATGGGGGAAGAGGTAAAGGCCGGAGGAGCCACGGGAGTGTGAACTCCGGCAAGCTGTTCCAAGATGGCATCCATGGAAGCACCTGTTTCACAAAAATAAGCAAGTGTTAGATATCCGTGGAAAACCACTTACATAAGATACAGCAAATAAGCTACTCCTACCCGGACTTCCTAATTCGGCCCTAGCAAAGTCCTGAACTTTAATGCTGGCAGCATCATCTCCGAGATAGCTGTCCGAAGGCCGGAACCAGCTGGACGTAATGTAAGCTGAAGGACCTAAGGGAATAGGTTCCGGAGGGCCAGAGCCCATCCGGGACCGACCTAGAAAATCTCCTAAGTTTGAAAAATAAAATTCCTTCAAACGATCCCCCCACCGGGTCGATGGCATCCTAAACCTATGAAGACGCTCGTCGAACCCTACAGGCCTATGACTGGCGTATTCGCCAACGGAAGGAACATAACGAATTATCAAAGGAGACTTACCGCCGGCACCGGAGGTGCTAGCACCAGGAGCCCCCGAGTTTGGCTCTGGGACCGAAGGCTGTGGCCGGGGGGTTTTCCTCTCCGAAGAATCCTCAATACGAAGGGGCCTCCTGGCAGGACGATCCCCAATCTCTTCTTGAAGAATCTTGTCAAAAAATTTAGCCTCGGACTTCCCGGCAATCGCCTGGCTCCTTCGCACCACCGGGCTCCCCACGCGAAGTCCCCTCCTAGAGGCCGCCTGGGCCTGAGAGTATGCCTTCTCCTGGGCCTTCCGGTAGAGATAGTCTTGGTATTTTTTCTCTGCCGTGGCGATAAGCTCGTCCCGGAAGGCCTTCTCCGCGACCGGCGCCCTTACATTGGGACAGATGACCCGTGAGAGGTTAGAGTCCTCCACGGATTGATGCGGAAGGATAAGTTTGGCCTTCCTGCAGTTTTCCGTGGTGACCAAACCCCCGACATCGAGATCGGCGCGGTCGTAGGAGGCAAAGGCTTGGGCCCTCCGGAGGAAGGTCTGCGTAGGGGTCGTCCGCTGATAGGGTGGGATCCTCACCCACTCAGTAAGGAGCTCCGGGTGATCCACTGCCCTGAACCCGGAGGAAAAGAAAAAGCGATGGCGATACTCCTTGACGTGAGTCTGCCTATTATACGGAACCACCCCTTCGTTAGCGGGATGGATCCGGAACCCATAGAAACCGTCTTTAAGTTTGTCCCCTTTCTTGGGGACGGATACAAGTTCATAAAAATATAAAATTTCCGCCGGGCGGGGAGATCCCCATCCGCGGGCGGCATAAAAAATAAATAAGCCTGAAAGCAGGCGATAAACTTGAGGAATGAGTTGGTATGGCGCAAGGCCGACAAAAACAAGAAAATTAACAAAATAGTCTTGAAGTGGGAGCATGGCACCGGCCATCAGGTGCGTCTGGCTCCAGGCTCCGAAGCCGCCGTAATTATGGTTAGGCGTCTCCGAGTCGCGAGGTGGCCGGTGATAGGTCCCCGAAGTGGAAGGTTTGATCCCGGCAACGTCCATAATATTCTCCAGTTGATGAGGACAGGTTAAGGTGGAATGAAGCTCAGCCGCTTCCCACCCGGTCGCTCGGGACTTATACCCCTCCTGGGCAACGGGTCCCAGGTAAACCTCCTCCAAAGTGGCCATGCGTTTCCCGCTCTTCTTCGAGGACTTCGAACCAGAGGCAGACATTTTCTATTCTGTGAAAAACAAAAAAGAAAGAGAAAATTCCAGCAGTTAGGTCCCATACCAAACCCTAAGTCAAGAAAAAGGGAATGGGGGTCCCCTAACCGCTGGAAAGAGGCCCCCTCCGGACACGTGTCACATGGGAAACCCTAGAAAGATTCCCTGAACAAGTGTCGGGTGCAGTAAAATCGCAGAAGGTGGTTTTACACAGTAAGGGGAAAAGAAAGAAAAAGACCCCATTCTATGCCCTAAGCAACCGTTGAACGAAGAACATATGGTTCTCTTCAACGAAAATGCACGATAATAACAGAGCCATAATAATGGCGATCCTACAACTAAAGCAGTAAACACAAAACAGAATACATGAAGAACCTAAACACTTGCATGCCCAGAAATCTCAAAATGCGAACCCAAAAAAAACAAACAAAGCAAGTAAAAGCATGTCATTACCAAAGGATGCAAGAAACTTACAGTGAAGTGTTGAACTGGGGGTCCTGATTTTAGTCGAGTAAAGACGAGAAGGACTGATAACAGCAAACAAGGAAAAACTGGGAAAAATGGCGAAGTGTTCAGAAGGTTCGTGTTGTTTTTTAAGAATTTTCTCTCTGGGAAATTCGAGCAAAAATAGCAAGGAATGGAAAGTAACCAAAATGAAGGAGAGATGGTGGCTTTTATAGGCAAAAGTGCATGAGGAACAGGCGTCACCACCTACCAATCGAACGGTGGGGGAAACGCACGATTCAAATACCCAAAGATCAACGGGCCAGATTGAGTCGAAATAAAGGCGGTGGAAACGTTTGAGTATCCGTCTGACACCATTAATGCGCCGCATCAATCAATGGGCATGAAACGAATCGACCTCTGCAAAAAGCGAATCGCTGCATTTAATGCCATCATTAGATGCATCCTCACGCGCTCCAAGCTCGTGCCAGGAAACCGAGGAGTCGGCCGGAGACACCTCTGTAAAAAGAGAATCGCTGCATTTAATGCCATCATTAAATACGCCCCCACGCGCTCTGAGCTTGAGCCAGGGAACCGAGGAGTCAACCGGAGGCACCTAAGCAAGCCTTGGTTTATTTTCCAAGTAAACAAGGCTTGGGGGGTAAATGTTGCCCCTGATTTCACCCAATATACGTGGACCAATCGAACAGGGACACGTAGATCAGATAACTTGTAAATATTTGCTAAGTCTTTGTATGCCACGCGGAAGCACCATGGGCATAGGTCCCGGAGGAGGCACCCGGAGTGCAAGGTGCTCCCGGAAGCTCGCATAACATAAAGCCTCTCCGCGAGGTGTCAGGCTTCTCCTGAGCAATCAAGTCGCATTTAATGCTGCATGGGAGGAAGCGTGTTGGGACTACAACACGCAATAAAGTCTGACGGCACAACCTCCAAACAGCAGCGCTACAGTAATGATCATTTAAGTCTAGCGACGACTACTCTGCGAAGAGTCACATCAATCACAAGGCAAAAAGGACATTCCTCATAAAAACCCTACAGCACCTAGGGATTTGACCATGCATTACTCATGGTATATTCATTGGGAATACCCAACTTTATGGATACTTACAGATACGTTTGTAAGAACAATTCTAGGGATTACCCCACCAAAACACTATAAATACCCCCTCAAAGCTCATTAAATGGGATCGAGAATCTTGGGTTGCATATGAGCAAGAAGAGTAAATACTCACCAAGAACATTCTCTGTATTTATAAGGGTGACATTCCCTCAAGTGTGGAATCTGTATTAAATACATCCATTAATAACAAAGACTCGTGGACTAAGGCTCATTAACGCCCCAACCACGTAAAAACCCTTCTCTCGCTTTCTTACAGCTCAATATTATAATCATATTTTAGTAGTTGCCGAAAATCTCGGTCAACATTAAATATAATGGAAAAAAATGTTGGAATATAAACTTGCATCTATAACTTCAATATAATATATGTGTAGTTCAATGAGAGAAAAAACCAAAATATTTTGTAATTTGTTTGTATTGTTATATGTATCTTTAAAAAGGGTATAGATGTAATTTAATAAGAAGAAACTCAAAATATTGTGGCCTTTATTTAAGTTATAGAAGATTATAGAAATATATATATTTTTTTATATATATTTTTAAGGTGTTTTATACAAATAATAAGAATACTTCATAAAAATAATAAAAAAAATAACATCAAAACAACAACAAAAAATAATATACAAATAACAAAAAATAAACAGTAAATTAACAAGAGTACAACATAAAAATATATTAAAAAATTATATTTTCTGTAAATAAAATCACAAACATTATAAAAATATTTAAAATTTCGTATAATCGTCTTTATAATCTTTTGTTATTTTGTGTATTTGTGAAATAATCCCAATTAAAATTGGCATTTTTACTCCATATGGAGATGGATGTTTGATTTCATTTATGTTGTCATTTCCTCCTAATTGTTGTTTTTCGTATCAATAAAATTATGAGGAAATTAGACTCTATACTTTTTTTTATATTGTACTCTTCTATTTATACCATCTTTTTTAAAGTCTATTACTTTTACCTCTTTTTTTAAATATTGTACCAATTTTGCCCCTTTAACTTCAAGATACTCTCCATGTGACTCTCTTATGTCAAGACATTTTAGGTGAAATACATATAAGAAAAAGTATGTTTCAATTAAAAAAAAATTAGAGGTAAATTTAGTTAATAGATTAATAAAAGAGGCATTTTTCAACTTACCTCTGAAATTATTTAAAAGTTGTTGAGGAATTACCCCATATACTATTTTTATAATTTTTTTTTTAAATTACTGTTTGTGTTTCTAGAGTGGTTGCACTGCTAGTTACAATAGGGAATCTATAGGATTTTTTGTTGCAATTTAAGTTGCAGAGCTAGTTGTAATAAGAATTTTTATGTAGAATTTCGTAAAAATACAAAAAAAAAATATTTTAAAGTGTAAAAATAAAAAACCCCATAATAATAATTAAAATTATCAATTTTAGCTTAATCTTCAACTCCACATCTGACAAAAAAAAAAAAAAAAAAAGAGAGAGAAAAAAATTCTTAACTCCACATCGCTTGCTCAAAAAAGAAAAAGAAAGTCTTCATCAAATCTCCGAAACAACCATGAAAATCGTCCGCAAGGACTTTGTCCGAAACGGACCTGGAAGCGTCAAGGTTCGTTGTTTTTCATTATTGCTATTAAGAATATTATATATATTTATAAATTTCTTCTGTAAATCCTTATATTGGTGATGTTGCAGATGGTAGCTGTTGATTCCGACGATTTGTGGTATGCCTATAACTTGATTGCTCCTGGGGACAGTGTTATGGCTGTAACTGTCAGGTATTTTCTATTTATTGTCTTGTTAAACTGGAGACTTTTTATTCACTTAAATTATTTTCCTACTAAAAAGCATGAATTCTTGGTGTAGACAACCCTCCTGTCTATGCTAGTTGGTAAAATCATGATCAGTTTTGGTTTTATATATTGATATATATTGAGTCAGGTCTAGATAGTAAACGATTGTAAGTTGAAAGAAGTCACTCAATCAACAGTTTTCACTTGAATCACTTGCCTGATTTGAAGTTGTAAATTTTGGTATAGAAAACCTTTTGAAACTTATTGGTGAAAATGGAGGCATTGGTTACTTAAAAAAAAAGAGGCATTGGTCATTGCTTTCTCCTTTTTGGGTTACAATGTTTGCTTGGTCAAATTATTTATAACGGTAATAAGGAAGTGATTTTGGAAAGTATGGATCAGGTCAAGAAATAAAAAAGAATGAGTCCAAGAATTAAAAGTCACTCAATTGAACATTGCCGTAGAATTCCTTCTGGGTTTATGAAAATTAATATTGCGTGTAGTAAGTGTATTTAGTGGCAGTTTCCATGACAAGCTCATTCATGTGTTCTTTACTATAGGAAAGTACTTAGAGAAGCGGCTTCTGGTGGAAGAGATGCAGAGCGTGTGAAGCTGAAGTTGGAAGTTAAAGTTGAAGAGGTATTCAGAATTTTACTTTGATGTTTATGATTGTAAGCCGAATCTATGTTACCTATATTAACTTTTGGTGTCATTTTGTATTGGTGAACAATAAACTTACAAAGGACGCATATGGAGAGAAAATGATTCTAAACTAGATTATTCCTTGTTGGAACTTATTTTGTATGCGAGTAATTATTAACTCTCTCTCTCTCTCTCTCTCTCTCTCTCTCTCTCTCTCTAATATATATTCTTTTTCGTGTAGGTTGCAGATTATGACAAGGTTGGTTCTGTCTTGCGGATACGTGGTAAAAATATTTTGGAGAATGAACATGTAAAGGTTAGTATCAAACTGAACTAAATGTCATATGTTTGGTCTCATGGTTTTCCGCTTTGAACTTATTGTTAATTGACTATGGCAGATAGGAGCTTTCCATACATTAGAACTTGAGGTGAATCGACCTTTTGTATTAAGAAAGGTATTGCTTTTGTTGATAAGTATCTTTAATCTTGTAATTGTGTTTTGGTCCTGTTGAATTGCAGATTGTTGTTGGTTACATTTTGTATGTCTGTGATTATCTTTTGTAGGCTCTTGGATGGTTATTGATACTTACTGACTTTTGTTACCGCCTTCTTGTATATTGTGTCGTTATTTTTCAGGACAATTGGGATTCATTGGCATTACATGTACTTCAACAAGCCTCTGGTATGCATTTTGGATCCTTTAGTTATTTGAATTTATCAAAATCTTGAAAACTAGAACAACAGCAACTAAGTTCTTTTGATCAATTTCTTCTTGAAAATTCCGGTGCTATTCTTTGTTGTGTGGATGCTTGAACATTTAAGTATGCCTTATCAAGCCTAAATAATTAAGTCAAGTATGGACTCTTATAAGTTTTATATAAATATCAGATCCCACTGCAAGCGCAGATCTAGCTGTTGTTTTAATGCAAGAAGGATTAGCACATATTATGCTCATTGGTAAAAGGTACATCTGAAATCTCCTTAGCATGCTACAAGTTGATGGTTGTAACAGTTGAAAATTTATATTGACTAGTTTGCTACTTTAATATCAATATTTATTTTCATCTTTCATGGTCATTATTATCATTTCCTTACTCTGATGTTACTACAATTTACTCTAACTTTAGTGTTGTGAATACAGTATGACAACTACTCGTGCAAGAATAGAAACTTCAATTCCACGCAAGCATGGACCTGGTATTGCTGGTTATGAATCTGTATGTCGCTGTTTTTATATTGGATGAACATATTTTAGAAAAAAACTATATTGTAGCATAAAGTATAGATTCAGATTCAATAATTTCATCTTGTCATTTTACAGGCATTGAATAAATTCTTCGAGAATGTCTTACAGGTTAGTTCATTTTCAATTATAAAAGTATATTTTGGTATTCTTTAGAATATAATACAAACTACAAAGGGTCTTCTGTCTCAGATTCGGCTTTCTTTTTCAGGCTTTCCTGAAGAATGTTGATTTTAATGTTGTTCGATGTGCTGTGATTGCTAGCCCAGGTTTTACTAAGGTATGAAATAAGCCTAACATAGTCTCTTTCCAATTGATTTAGAATCAGTGTTGGTTACTAATCTCTCTATTAGTAAAACTTAACTTTAAAACTTATGGAATTATATTTAGAAATCTGACTACCAGAACTTTTTGTTTCTTTATTTCTCTTAATGCATTTTAGGATCAGTTCCATCGACATTTACTGTTGGAGGCAGAAAGAAAGCAACTGAGGACTATTATTGAGCATAAGTCTCGCATAATTCTTGTGCATACAACCTCAGGCTACAAGTATGCTCATTTAACATTTTATTTCTTTTGGTGCCGTGTGTTGTGTTCTTGTAATTTGTCTTCTCTAGGTTCTCATTTTGTGAATTTCTTGTTCACGCCATTATAGATTTGAAACCTATGTTTATTTATTCTCGGTCTGGCAATGTCACAAAATCAGTTTTAGGGCATTTGTTAGTCATAATGTTTTCTTGATATCATCACTTTGCTTCTAAAGATAATTTTATCACCTTTCTATACACAGGCATAGTATGAAAGAGGTTTTGGAAGCTCCTAATGTTATGAATATGATCAAGGATACTAAAGCAGCACAAGAGGTATTTTTGTTTATCAGTGGGGTTTACATTTTTTGCCTTGTTTTCTTTTGTGAACAAATAGTAGTGAACCGTTTTCTATTCTTGTCATGGTGTGTTATGCATGCACTTCAAAAACAAAAAGAAGCAAAAGTCTTTATCATGTTCACGTGTTTATTAGCTTACTACAGAACTATATTTTACTTTCTTATCTTCAGGTCCGAGCTCTTGAGGAATTCTTCAGCATGCTTTCAAATGTCAGGTTCTTTTTTATTGTATTTTCTTTCAGTTTTTTTTTAACCTAAAAATAAATCATTGTAAATTAAGAATTGCTTTGCTCTAGTAGTAACATGTGTACCACAATTGAGAACTTAATTTAGTTAAATGTATTGACAAAGTCATCCATCACTTCAGTTTTGATTTCCCTTTTCACTATTGAAACTGTACAGCACAGTTAGATTTTTAATGAAAGGAATTTCTAGTAAGGAAATTCATTACATAGGAAGATTATACACTAAATCAATATTTGCGATTCGACAGGATTCAGCTCGAGCATGCTATGGACCCAAACATGTTGAGGTAGCCCATGAGCGCATGGCTGTTCAAACGCTGCTCATCACAGACGATCTCTTCAGGTTAGTAATGTTGGACATGGCAGGTCAAATGGCATAGTTCTGTTTGTAATCTTGAATAAAGTTCTATACATTTTTTTTATGCTGGTTTGGTGCTACAGTCAAGCATTTTTCCCCCCTTTGTTTATGAAACCCCATTTCTTTACTGAACAAGTAGTCTCTTTTGGGTGGACAGAAATGCTGATTTAGTTGCCAGGCGGAGGTATGTCAATTTGGTCGAGTCAGTGAAGGATTCAGGCGGTAATGTTCATATATTTTCATCTTTGCACGTCTCCGGTGAACGTGAGTATTATCTTTTGTCCCTTATTACTTTCTTAATGATAATTTCTTAATTTCATTTTGGATCCATTATAATCTTTTACAATTTCAATATTTATGAACAGAACTGGCACAGATAAGTGGCATTGCAGCAATTCTTCGTTTCCCTTTACCAGACCTTGAAGACTTAGAAATGTGAAGAAGCATCCATCTTGTTCTTGTATTTTCTATATTTTTCTTTTTATATATAAAAACCTGTAATAAGGTTGATGTTCACTTTCATACATAGGTTTATTTTACTATTTCTTGGCTTGTTATCAATATAGAAGTTAGGTTAAATTCTTGAATAGCCAGGTGAAGCTACTACATACATGTGTATTATTCAATTGTTTGGCTGTTGTGCCTCTGATATAAATTTAGTCTTCATATGGCCTTATATTGTTATTTTTTTGTTCTACTTTTGATAGTAAGGGGTGTTTGTCCAATTCAATCTGTATAGTTTTGTTCATAGTGCATTCGATTCAAACTAAAGTAGCGTTTGGTTAGGAGGAATGAAAACATAAGAGTGAGAATGAGAATTGGAGTGAAATTAAATAAAATTTATAATGCATAAAAAATTGATAAAAAAATCATTAATTAATTTTTTTTTCATGTTAATACAAAATGGTCTTTCTTTCTATTTTAAAATGAAATAGTCATTCTACCAGAATGATGGGAAGAATATTCCATTAGAATGATATTTTAATACTTTAAAATGCAACCAAACATGAGAATGAAATGAAAATTGTTTCTTTTCCATTTTATTCCATTTCATTACCTTCAACCACCGCATTTGGTTGGGAGGAATAAAAACATAGGAATAGGAATAGGAATGAAAATATGAATAAAATGAAATAAAATTTAAAATGTATAAAAAAAATTATTAAATTTTTTCTCATCATGCATTAAAATGATCTTTTTTTTTTTTTCCATTTCAAAAAGGAATAGTCATTCCACCAAAATGGTGGAAGGGCCATTCCATTGGAATGACATTCGAATACTTGAATATGCAACCAAAAAAATGAATGGAAAGAATATTGTTTTCTTTCCATTCCATTCCCTTCATTACTTTCAACCAAACGCCACTTAAGTGTGGATTTCATATTTTGGATCAAATTCAATTTGCACTAGAGCTAAAATCAAATCCGTAATGGCGCGGATTGAATCAATTTTTTTGGAATGATAACTTTTTTAATATTTATGAAAATATAAATTATTTTCACATAATCAACAACACAATAAAATAAATAATTATTGTTGTCTAGCAACAAATTAAAATAAACAAATAAAAAATAACAAAATCCAAAAAAGAAAGAAATTGTATGTAAAAAAAAGTTTAGTTTATTTTAAATTATATATCCTTTATATATAAATATATACCATGTGTATTAATTTTTTAAATTACTATTTTTTTTCTTTAAAATATGAAATATATATTTATAACTTTTTAAATATATATAAATAGATGTGAATTGTATTGAATAATTACATTTGTATGTAAATCAACATTTAATTTGCATAAGTGCAAGATTTTAGATTTCTCAATCCAATCAAATATGTACAAGTACAGATATTCGCACTTTGAGGATTAGATTGGATTGGATCCTGCAGATTAGATTGGATTGAGTATTTTATGAACACCCCTACTATTAAGGGCCCGTCATAGTTTTTAAAAATGTAAAAATTTCACAAACAGACAAAAAGGGTAAAAAAGTTAACAAAAATACGTCTACACAGAGTTTAAACTTTCGTATGTTATTTTCTGTTTTATTTACAAAAAAAATATGGTATTAGCTTGATCGTCCCTTTCCTCCCTTCTTTTCTATCGAGAAAAAAAGGGCACGAAAGAATTCATCAGGAAACATCAATCAAACAACAAGTTTTTTTTTTTGGAAAAAATCTGCATAAAAACAAGTATAAACAGAAACACAAAATTACAATGAATAGGGTAAGATCTATACTTCATAAACTGAAATTACCATTTCAATGTTAAAGATAATAAAGAAGTTGTTAAAAAATTGTTGGTTGGAGCTTCCTACTAAATTCAAATTTAGATTTCAGGTATAGTATGGGTTGTATTTAAAACTTTAGATTTCGGGTGTCAGAAATTTTTCGACACGAATAGTCATGGCCGCAGCGAGCAAACCGCGACGAGAGGCCAAATCCTGAACTGCGATTTTTTATCTTTTTTTAAAAGATGAGTTATCTTTTCTTTTAGTGAGATATTTTCTAGTACTATAAATAGTTACTTTTAGGCTACGAATTGAGCGATTCAAAAGCTACAAATTAGAGAGAGAAACTCAGAGAGAGAGAGAGCAAGGAAGAGACGATGATGGACTTCAAAGTGTTCTTCATTCTGGTTCTTTTCTTCTCCTTGTACTCTTAATAAATATTATGATTTTCATTATAATATCTAGTTCTCAGTAGTGTTCTTTTAGTGAAGGGTTATTTCAAAACTCAAGACATGAATTCTTAATTTCATTATTGAATGTTAATTTTAAGTTTCCATTATATATCAAACTGCTTCTTTTTTTCTATGTTTAATGTCATGATTATTGTTTTAATCTTTTTTAGATGGACACTAAATTAGGTTTTACTTTAATCTACCGTCATCTTAGGATTACTATTCACCTAATAGTCTAGGATTCTAAGTGTTTGTGTCAAATTGAAACTTTAATTGTGATGAATAATAGAACCTAGATTAAATGTATTATATGCTTCATTGATTTGTTCCCTAGATTAATCTATATCCATAAATCTCAAAGCTTTATCTAAGTTAAATAAATTACATGCTTCGTAGATTTACTACTAGGGTAAAAGAGTTAATTATTGAGCGTTTCGCCTTGATTACATACCATAAGGAGATTGTAATAATTAACTGCTTAAGTTTTATCTGCGAGATTAATAATTTGATTGGAAACTGAAAATTACATTCTTTAATAGGAATAAAAAATGATTGTTGAGGGTGGCGGATAACCTTTAACTAGTCTCTCATATCGTAGTCTCAATTTTAACTTACTTATTGTTTTATTTTTACCCCTGCTATTTTAATCTTAATCTCGAAACCCCCCTCTTCTCTAATTCTAGTTACTAATTTGTGAATAACTGAGTAAACATAGTCCTCGTGGGCTCGACCCTTACTTAAAATTATACTAAAATAATTAGAGGTAGTATTAGAATTAAAAAAATAGTAATCTCGATATAGCATAAGACACGCATCATAACACATTTATATAACTGGTTTTATTTTAATTATAACTGATTTCAATTATTTTGTGTTATTTATTTTTATTCATTATGTTACAGAACTGGTTATATTTCAATTATAATCGGTTTGAGTTATTTGTTTTTATTCATTATGTCATATAACCGGTTCTATATGTAGTTATATCTGAGACATCTACTTCTGGTGACTTTTTCATTAACTTTTCCGGTGATGGTGACTTTTCCGGCGACACTAACTTTTTCGGTACCGGTGAATTTTTTGGCGAAACTTATTATTACAAGTTTTATTAAATTTATTTATTGTACTTTTTTCCCATATTTTAAACTTTAATTATTTTTTAATTCTATATTTTTTTTTGCATCATTTATTTATGCTATATAAAAGTAAATCCTCGTACATTTTCCCATATATATGAAAAAAATCCCATCTAAATACCTAATTGGCTAATTAGGAATTTTGTCCCCTAAACTTTGACATGTACCAAATCATGTCCCCTGAATTTTTTTGACTGTTAAAATTTTTCCCTAAACTATTGATATTTTTGAATTTAAGGACTTTTGTCCAATTTCATTTAATTTACTAATTTAGTGATTGTTTATGTAATAAATTATGCTTCTCAGATTTTAATATCTACCAAATCACGCCCCTCGTACTTTAAGATGTGCCAAATCATGCCCCCTGAACTTTCATCCATGTTAGACTTACTAAAATTGGACGAAATTCCTTAAATCTAACAATCTCAATAGTTTAAGAAAAATTTTTAACGACAAAAAAAGTTCAGATGACATAATTGATACATGTCAAAGTTCGGAAACAAAAATTCTAATTAGCTTACCTAATTTAGTCGGCACGTTATGATGCATAGACATGTTCAAGCTTTCTCTATTAAGCCAAGACTAGAGGGCTCTTCTATTAAATCATTTTTTAAGGTTCTATTATTATTATTTTTTGAAACATTTATTATTATTATTATTATTATTATTATTATTATTATTATTAAACTTGGAGAGGCAAGAAAAATGGATCTTTGACAAAAATCACCAAAGGGCCTACTTCATTGGTCATCCAATCACTGCTCTAAATGTTGTATGCGAAATCTTTTGACTCCATCCGTGGCAAGATTAAAATAAATTAAGCTAAGCTAAGCCAACTTTTAAGCATGGTGGCAGAAAGCCTTAGAAAGGAAATTAATGACTAATTTATCCAATTATTTGTTTTTTCTTTGGCCAAGACTATATTATAGATAAGAAAACTGAGACCAATTCCACTAATTTCCACGGCTCTCAAAAGTTAATCTCAATGAAAAAACACTAGTTATTAGTAGTATACTTGGTTTATTACAAAGATGATGTAATGGTCAATATGATCAATCGGGTCAAAACGCCAAACACGTAAAAGTTGTTAACACATTCTCACTATTCTTGGTTTATTGCAAGCCCTTTATAAAGTAAAGAAAAACAGTCATTTAATAAGCAAATTATTTTTAGGATCTGAAGTGAGAATTAATTAATACATTTACTATACAATACTTAAAGCAAACTTATTACAGATAGTAAAAGCAAAAACAGAAAGTGTGAAGTATATACTACTTGTTTATTTTATTATATATAAGAAAAAGAAAAACAGAAAACATAACAGCTTAATTGCTATGGCTATAGGAGGAATGGTGGTTTCAAATGTGGGAAGGAACTACGAAGGCAGTGGCCTCAATGCCTTTGTTGTGGTTACTTGTTTGGTTGCTGCCATGGGAGGTCTCATCTTCGGATATGACCTTGGAATCTCAGGTTTGATAAAATTAATCTCGATTAACACATGACATTATTATAAATATATATATACTGATGCATAAACGCGTTTGTTTTTGGCAGGAGGAGTTACTTCAATGGAACCTTTTCTGGAGAGATTTTTCCCATCTGTGTACAGAAAAATGAACGATGAAACGATTCATCAAAACGAGTACTGCAAATTCGATAGCGAGTTACTGACATTGTTCACTTCTTCCCTATACCTAGCAGCATTGGCAGCCTCATTCGTTGCTTCAGTTATAACCAGGTCTTTTGGTAGAAAAGTCTCCATGCTTATTGGAGGAGTAGTCTTCTTTATAGGCTCTATATTAAATGGTGCTGCTGCAAACATTGAAATGCTCATTATTGGTCGCCTATTGCTCGGTATAGGTGTCGGTTTTGCCAATCAGGTACACATACAACCATCAATACCATTTATAACATCATCACATAGGATAGAATCTCGTACTTCTTCCCATACAATTCACCTATCCTAAATATTTTAATTTGAAATATAACACATGATATTAGCAGCAAGTAAAAGTTGGGCAAAACAAATACATGAAATGTGTTTCTGAGTTATATAATTGTATTAATGTGATGATCATAACATGAATAATTGTATATGTATACAGTCAGTCCCACTTTATCTATCAGAAATGGCACCAGCAAAGATGAGAGGAGCTCTCAACATAGGATTCCAAATGGCCATAACCATTGGTATCTTGGTAGCCAACTTTGTCAACTATGGCACTGCTCAAATTAAGGGAGGTTGGGGATGGAGAGTCTCTCTAGGACTCGCCGCAGTCCCGGCAGTGATGTTAACCGTTGGAGCAATGTTCTTACCTGACACTCCCAACTCCATCCTCGAACGAGGCAACCACGAAGAGGCCAAGAGAATGCTGCAAAGAGTCCGTGATGCGGTCAATGTGGACGATGAGTTCCAAGACCTTGTAGACGCATGCGAAGCCTCCAAGAAGATCCAAAATCCATGGAAGAACATCTTGTTGCCTCAGTACAGGCCCCAACTCACCATTTGTATCTTGGTTCCCTTTTTCCAGCAACTCACTGGTATCAATGTCATCATGTTCTATGCACCAGTGCTTTTCAAGACTCTTGGGTTTGGTGACAATGCTTCTCTTATATCTTCTGCCATAACTGGTGTTGTTAATGTTCTTGCCACCATTGTCTCTATTGTTTCGGTTGACCGATTTGGAAGGAGAGTTTTGTTCCTTGAAGGTGGCACACAAATGATTATTTCCCAGGTATTACATACATGATCATTACTAGTACCTATAAAAGTGCCAATTTTTCACTCTGTTTTTGTCCCTCTCAAACAAACAATGAGTAATAAAGAATTACTAAATATTTGGCTCAAAGTTGTTCCTTAATCATTAATTTTGAGTTAAATTAAAGATATCCTTAACACTTTCTTCATGTTTTTGTATGTATAGATTGCAGTAGCAGTCCTAATAGCATTGAACTTTGGTGTATCGGGAGAAGGAGTGCTGACAAAACCAGAAGCTGATCTACTATTAGTGTTGATATGTGCATACGTAGCAGCATTTGCATGGTCATGGGGTCCATTGGGCTGGCTAGTACCAAGTGAGATATGTCCATTAGAGATTAGATCAGCAGCTCAAGCCATAAATGTCTCAGTCAACATGTTCTTCACCTTCATAATAGCTCAAGTCTTCTTATCCATGCTTTGCCACATGAAGTTTGGCCTTTTCTTCTTCTTTGCTGGGTTTGTGATCATCATGACTGTGTTCATCTACTTCTTCTTGCCAGAGACCAAAAATATCCCCATTGAAGAGATGAATCGAGTTTGGAAAGCTCACTGGTTTTGGGGTAAGTACATACCTGATGAGGCAGTAATAGGAGGCCCTACTACTAAGTCAACAACAACAACAGATCATGGTGATGATTATAATAAGCCAGCCAACAATGTTGTGTGAAGACCATAGTTGAAAATTGTTCATTTTGGTGTTTTGTTATTATCTATAGCAAAAGTTTATTGCACTTTTTTTTAAAGAAAAAAGAAAAAAATGCTTATGCACAAAAAAAAAAATGTAATAAATGTTGCACTGATTTATAATAATACTCAATTTGAATTTTCCTCTTTCATGGAGTTGATTCTTTGAACTTCAATGTCATATCTTATTTGAGTTTGTTTACACTATAACAAAAATGTGATACATGGTCTCAATTTATTTAATAACATTTATTTCAAATTGTTACAAAAAAAAATAAATTTTAGTAGCATTTAGTTAAATATGCAATTAGATTAACTTTATTTTTTTCGAATTCTTAAATGTGAACTTTTGAGTGTTAGCACATTCCTTTAGCGCTAGTTAGAAAAAAGAAAAAAATGCTTATGCACAAAAAAATGTAATAAATATTGCACTGATTTATAATAGGGAAATTTTTATATATATACATTATATACATTAATATTACAGAAAAAACGTTAAATGAAAACAATCCATGTGTATGCCGTGACATGTCATTAAGCTTACCGTGATTAGCTTCAATAATTTTGGAACCACCGGCGATGAAGGAGACGCGCCCACAATTCCATATTTCTCGGCCATCTCTGCGCGTGGTTCTACTGTTTAAAACAGAAAGCTATAAATACCATAGGAATAATACACGAAAACGAAAAACAGAAACCAAACCAACCTTGAACGAAAAAACACCATTGACGGAAAAATACAGCCCTCGACGAATCTGAAAATTAGAGAATCGATCATCATATCTCTCAAAACTGTTGCTGTATACAACAAGCAAATCATCGTCTCTCTAATTCGACCTACAATTCAATCGATCAATAAACCTATGAGCTGATCACAACAAACAAAAAATCGAAAACCAGAAATCGTTGCTTCGAGGAAGAAGAAGAAGTCCGTCAACTACAACATCGAAAACTAAATCTGAATAAGGTACCTATTATACATTACGATACATACTACTGCTTATAACACATTACACCTTCCAATTCCTGAAAACACCTAAAAGTCCATCATGTTTGTTAATTCTGTTAAACATGATTATTTGACAATTAATCAGTACTAATCAGATAGTTTACCAGTTGTAATCATAACTGATAGTAAACTAATCAATACTAAGTACTTTAAAAAATACAGTACACTATAAACCTTCGTAATTGTAATCGCTCCAACATTATAGTTCAACATATAGTCATCTAATTAGTAAAACTGCATATAAACCTTACTATAATAAATATAAAATTTAGTTTATGAACATCACACCTATTACATGTTTATTATTTTTGTATATACATAATGTTTACTGTATACAATACTTAACATGATTAAACTAAACAAATCACGCAGGAATATGGATGTTAGAACAGTGATTCTTTTTTACAATGGAACTTGGGTTGACAAAACAACATACGTTGATTATGAAGTCGAAGGTATACTAATTCCAACAGATTGTTCACATTATGAGCTTTCTCACATAGTATACGAAGCTTTGAATTTGGACAGAAACAAATATACGATTGATCTTCAATTTCAAGTAACTGAAGGCATACCACCAATAAGAATCAAAGACGATAGTGGATGCAAGTTTTATGAACAAATACGAAGGAAAAATGATGATGAGACCAAATATCCTATACGTGTTAACATCTCGACATCCACAACCGACAATGAACACAATGATAGAGTAAACTATACCTACAATGGGGAAACTAGTTTACAAACAAGGCAAAGCTGCTACCAACAAGAACGGAATATGCAACAAAGATGGCAGATTATGTGATTGAACAAACTCAAATATCGATGGAAGAAAGCTCCGAAGAAAATCAAATAATTTTAAATCCTCGAGTTGCCGAAATACACATTGGCCAAGTTTTTGCAAACAAGGAAACCCTCCAACAAGCGGTAAGCCTTCACTCAATAAGATACAATCAACCTTTCAAGGTAAAAAGATCATCAAAACTAGACTATAAACTAGTACGTATTGATGATAATAGCATACTGGACATTCTTAGCATCAAAACATGGAAAGACTGACATGTTTATCATAAGAAAAATAGAGCATACTCATACATGTTCATTGGACATAACTTCCGGAGACCATCCTCAAGCTACAAGCAACACAGTTGGAAAGGTTATAAAAAACAAGTTTGTAAACCCAAAAAGAGATTACACTCCAACGAAATTGTGGATGACATGGCGGATGATTACGGTGTCTCTATATCTTACCAAAAAGCATGGAGAGCTAGAGAAAAGGCAATTGTGGATGCTCGTCGCTGCCCACAAGAATCATACAGTGAGATACCATCAATTTTATACATGATGCAAATATCAAACCCAGCTAATAAAATACTTCGTCAACATAAAGTACTAATATGCTATATAGGAATTTATACTATAAACTAATTGGTTACTTTTGAAACAGGAACAATCACAGACCTAGTAACTGATGAAGATAACAAATTCAAATATCTATACTTTGCAGTAGGTGCTTCAATAAAAGGTTGGCAACACTGTACACCAATAATAGTCACAGATGGAACCTTTTTGACAAACCAACATGGAGGCACTTTGTTGATAGCAAGTGCACAAAATGCAAATAGACATATATTCCCACTTGCATTTGCAGTAGTAGATTCCGAAAATGACAGCTCTTGGGAATGGTTTCTTCACAAAATAAAGGAAACTTATGGCGAAAGAGAAGGTCAATGCATCGTATCAGATAGACATGAGAGTATACTAAAAGCAGTAAAAGAGACCTTTCCAGATATAATGCATGGGGTATGTTGTTACCATTTGATGAAGAATATAAAAATGAAATTCAAAAAAGGAGGTGATGAGCTCAAGATTGCATTTAATAGTGCATCTAAAGCTTACAACATAGAAGATTTTGAAAAGAGCATGCAAGACTTGGACAATATAGATGTAAGAATAAGAGATTACTTGGTGAATGAAATTGGTGTCGAAAAGTGGACAAGACTATATGGCATGAACAGGAGATACAAAACAATGACATCAAATATTGCCGAATCGATCAATGCGGCCTTGAAAGCGATAAGAGACCTACCCATCGCAACTCTACTAGAATGCCTACATTCATTGGTGCAAAGATGGTATTGGGAAAACAAGAATAGAGCCCAAAAAACTACAACAACACTGGCAAAAATACCTGAAAAAACATTAAAGAAACAAAGAGATATGAGTTTAAAGTACAAGGTAATTATGTATACAGAAAAATAAAAATTGCTTACAAACATATTTACTCTGTTGTAAACTTAATAATCGTTTACTTGATTAATACAGGTTGAAACAGCAAACCTTCTGGTATACCAAGTACACGACAACAACAGATCTCACATAGTAAACTTGGAGAATATGATGAAATGCCTTGCTCTCATGCAATGGCTGTACTAAGCAAAAGGAACCTGTCTTGCTACAAATATTGCTCATACTACTACACCAAAGAAGCTTTTATGGCAACATATGAAGACAGTATACTCCCATTAGGTGAGGCAACATCATGGAATATACCAGATTTAATAAGAAATATTGTAGTCCTCCCACCTAAACATAAGAGAGCTGCCGGAAGACCAAAGAAACAACGATACAAAAATGTACTTGAAGCAAAAGCACAAGTGGTATGCGGTCAATGTCGCCAGAGAGGACACAACAGAAGATCATGTAAAAATGACCCAGTACTAAAGCCACCAAGAAAAAGAAAAAGATCATAAGATCCTGAGGTAAAATGAATAAATGTTGGTAACCATCAAACATGGTTACTAAATAGACAGTATACAAAAACAATTTACAATGATAATTGTTAGTTGATAAAGCTTTTCAATGTATTAATACAAACTTTTAATAAAATGATTACAATTCGCTTAGATTCAAGTAAGTTTTTTTTTTGCCTCCTCTATATGAAATAAAATGTTAAAAATAACAAGTTACCAAATATATGAACAGTTACTAACTGTAATTTATTTACAACCATTTTAAAGGTTAATAAACCATCACATTGGTTTATACCACTTAGAATGGTATACAGAAATGTCATTGGTTTATAAGATCAAACAAAATTAAACAAAAATCACATAAAAAAAGCCAGAACACTAAAACTAATTTCTAAATCCAAAAAATTAACATATTGTCTCACAGAAATACATAACATAAAAACTGCAAACATACTGTGCCAGTAAACCAAAAGGTTACTTCAAAATTAAAATAGGCAAGAGTCTCCTAAAATATTACTGTTCCAAACAGTTTCTTAAACAAACACAAACATAAACCTAAAAACAAAACAACATGACATAAAAATACACATAAAGTTCAAAAAAATGTAAACTAGGTATCCAACATGTTGTTCTATTACATAAAACTATGGCATCCTTCCTGGATGCTCCGAAGTAGACTCGTACCCACCCAACTCCTTCTTCTTTGCATGAACAAACAGATCAACACACAACTTCTTACGAGTGAATGCAATGTCCAACTTCTTAGGAATCTTATCAATCAATCCATGCATAAAGAAATGAGCATACTTTATGATAAAAACACCACAATCACTACATCACAAAAATAAACCCATAGCAATTGTCAGATAACAAAAAATAAACAATAACATAGAATCATAAATATAAAAAAAAAACAAAGATAGTTACCTATCCTCTTGTTGTGGCAAATTATCAACCACGACAATATCAAACGCATCAGTATCTTTTTTACCTTGCCAGTGCTTACTACTCCTGTCAATATCTTTTCTCCCCTCATAGAAATTAACATGTGACAGTAAGATAGGAATTATTACAGCAAATGCACGAACAAAACTCTCTGAGTTGTTCTTGTACCTCCCAAACCTCATAGAATTCAACACTTTTAAGCATCTCATCTTAATGTCAAGAATACACAATATCCAATGAGCAAGAACAATCACGTTAACAGGCATTAGTACGAAATCAAGCTCAGCCCAGGGTTTATTGCATAACATATAAAAACCCGCTATGTATGCAGCTGCCTTAGAATCCTTCTTAATCGAATCAACATTTTCACCACTTGCAACAAACTCATTATATAATTCAAAAATTTGAGAAGCAAAGAAGCAATCAGTAGTATTACCAGAAATTTTCACAGACTGGTCATACTTTAACTTCTTTCTCAAATAGTAGAAACAAACATCAATATGCTGCAATAAACATAAAACAATCCAAAGTTATAAACAAATATACAGAAAAAGTATACAATAAACAAAAAAAAAATATATATATAATAACACACTAACCGAGCATGACAAGTTCTTCCCAACAGTAAGCAAATCATAGAACCACATCTTATCATCAATTTGACAAACCACAAAATCCAATGGAACCTTAAGCTTCCTATGACATTCTTTAAACTTCTTCACTTTGTTTTTATCATTAAACCAATCTTAAACCACTGATCAAAAGATTTAGCTTGCACATCATCAATCACATTGAAAAAGCCAAATCCAAAAGCACATGATCCAGGACGTCCACCTTTTGGTTTACCAATACTACCTGAACCAAATTCTGTGGCATACGGACTGTTGTATACAGAACTAGGTTTCCTCTCTCTATTTCCAACTGTAGGAGTTTCTTCCTCCAATTTTATAGACTTTCCCTAGCATTCAAAACAATTACAAACAAATAAAAAAAAGTAAGTGAAAAGAAAAAAAAAACAAACTACCAAATAACATAAACAAAATAAAAATAAACCTTTTTCAAACTGTCTTCATAGGAAACCAAATGATCATTAACAACCTCCATGGTAGATACAGAAAAGCTTTCTTGAGAACCATGCTTCTTCTCAACACCAACAACATCAGTCTTAAAATATCATGCAAAAAAAAAAAAACAAAAAATATGTAAACATAGTAAACCAAAAATCAATACTCAGAACATAATCAAGAATAAAAAAAAAAGTAAACAAACCTTGTCCAACCCATAGGTAGATAAAACATCAGCATTTGTTGCCTCTAATTTATTTAAAGACTTATCCTAAAAACAAAAAATAAAAATAATTAAACATGACAAAATGATTTAAAATATAAAATAAACTAAATAAAAAAAAAAGTATACAGTAAACAAAAAATGACAAACCTTTTTAATGCTTCCCTCATAGGCATCAATCTTTTCATTTATAATCTCCAAAGCAGACACAGTGATACTATCCTCAGTGCCTTGACTATCAAACAACTTTCCCTTACTAGAAACACCTTCAACATCATTTACACTTGCATCTACATCAACTGCTCTGCCCTCAACATTATCTTTATTACTCCCATCTGCAACATCTTTTGCTTCTTCAGTATTCTTTCCCTCAACATTGTCTTTATTTGTCCCATCTGAACCAATAGCTTTAACAGCATCACCACCCCCCAAACCCTGTAAATATACAAAACAAACATAAAAAACATTTGACAGAGACAACAAACAACATAGTAACAAATCATCTAAATAATGAAAAAACTAAAAAATAAATAAACTTGCCTGGTCATCACCACCATCACCTTCATCCTCCTTAGATTTTTTAACAACATCCTTAAATAGGCCATGATCATCAACAACCTGTTCTTCATCATTCAATTTATCAGTATTCTTTTTTCTTGATAAACCAATCAGGTTTACTAGAAATAAAACTCATAATATCAAATGAAGGAGCATCATCATTAAAAACCTACAAAAAAATAAAAAAAACCCATTAAACAATAAAAACATTAATAACATAAAGAAAAAATATTCAAAAAACAAAAAATATTCAATAAACAAAAAACAATATACTAGTTTACAAAACAAGAATAACTTTGAGTATATTGAATATTCTCATCGAGTCCAACAGTTTCAATTGCATCTTGACTTTTCACATCAAAAACTTCAACATCATTTAAATCATCATTCTTGCAATAAAAAAAAAAAAAACCAACAAAATCAAAATAACATATGAAAAAACAAAGAAACATCTAATAAACTAATAAAATAAACATAATCAAACCTTGCCATCGCTCTCATCAGGACTATCATTTCCATCTTTAGAAATTTTTGCATTTTCAATAGCTTCCTTCAACTCATTAAACTTCAATTCCATAAAAAAAATCAAGCCTTCACTGATCTTTGAGTCAATATACGACTGAAGACTTAACTGCAACTCCTTGAATCTACCCTCCAACACATTATTCAATACTTCAATAGACTCATCAGTCTTCTTTTGCCTAGAAATAAACTCCTTCATCTTACGCATCACACCATCGACATCAAACCCACCAGTAAACTCCTTCTGTACACCAGAAGATCCAACTCTATCAACATTAAACTTTGAGAATGGAACATCATCAAAGTCATCATCTGACTCTTCTCGGCCAATAAACTCCATTCCAGTAAGCACCAATAAACCTTTTATTTCATTTTCAGTAGGCACAATATGTTTTCCTTTCAGCTAGCAAAACAAGAAAAAATAATTAGTTTACAAAATATAATAAAAACAACAAATAAACAATTTACAAAATATAAAAAATACCTTATTTGAAGATAGAACTTTCTTCTCAACTTCACTTGAATTAGGATTTCCAATACTCTTCCATCTACAAAACCTATATGGTTTACCAGAATCATAGGAACAAAACTTTGCCTTCAAGCACAAAGGAATGGTTTCATACAACCAAACCAAAAATGCAAAAGGTAAACCAGGAAGTTTATAAGATCGAGGACCCTTTTCCAAATGTTTCCCTTTAACCTTAGCAAGAGGCTTAGCAACACCTTTTCCCTTCATAACACCCCTCAGACCAATCTTTAAATTGTGCAAAGTTAATTCAAACACTGGTATACCCCATGGAAAACTACCATACTCATCAACCCCAATTATGTTTAAAATCTCAACAGGAACTTTTTTTGAGTAAATACTACTAATCAAACAATTAGTAACAAGGTACAAAACAGCCATCTTCACAGCATACTCATCTGACTTGAAATCACTATACATAAACCTATGCTCAACAGCACTAACAGTCACTGTCTGATCACAAAAATATCGATCAACAAAAGCATTTTCTCTGTGTGTATACTTACTCAAATCGGCATCACCAACACACAGTAAACCAGAAACAACAGCAAACTCAGCTAAACTGAATCTGAAATTCTCATCACCAAACTTAAACCACATTTCTTTTTCATTTTTCTGATATACCTCCCTATGTAAGGCATTATGAACTAATTGAGACTGAAAACCAACAGGATGGCTATCCAAAAAATAACCAAAACAAGTATCACGAAACAACTTACGTTGATCTTTAGTCAACTTGGAATTAATATTTTTGACAACAATGTTATCCTGATTAGGGAATAACATCACTTTTCCCTGAATCTTTTCACCAGGCTTGAAATATAAATCCCATTCCTGTAAAAAAAAATGATATACAAAGAAATCCACACATTAAACTAAAAATAAACATCAATAAACAACTTCACAGGATACAATAATCATTTAAATTTGTAAACCAATACTTTCCACTGTAAACAAAAAAAAATACACATCAATACCTAAAAAACTATAATAAACCATAAACATACAAAAATAAACCAGTAAGCTTAAACATAAACCTAAATAAACAAAATCGAAAAAAAATTAACAAATAAACTAAAAAACCAATAACAATAACCTAAAAACAAATAATCAAACCCTATAATAAACAAAAACAGAAAATATATTTGTAAGCCAAAACTTTCCATAGTAAACAAGAAAAATACCCATCAAAAATCTAAAACCCAAAAATAAACCATAACCATACAGAAATAAAACAAAATAAACTTAAACATAACCTAAATAAACAAAATCGAAACAAATTAACAAATAAACCAAAAAAACACATAAACAGTAACCTAAAAACAAATAATCAAACCTATAATCAACAAAATAGATTACAAACATCATGAAAAATAACAAAATAAAAACAACACCCAAAAAACCACAAATAAAAACCGACTACAATATAAACCAAAAAAAATATTACAAACAAACATCAAAAACATTTAAAAACATAAAACAATAAACTATAAAATCTAAAAATAAATTAAATCCCTAAAAATCATAAACCCAATACAACCAAATAAAAAAATTAAAAATCATAAAAATACCTTCAAATCATTACGAACTTCAACCTCCAAGTCTTCACTATCATAATCCTCAGGCAAATCTTCAGCAACTTGCTTCATCTTTTTCACATTTCGAACATCTTCTTTCTTCACTTTATCAACAACTCTTTTTCTCTTTTGCAATGCCGAGCCACGGCTACCATCCGATGATCCACCAGAACCACCAGAACGATCAGAATCATCACGATCTCCATCATCAGAGACATTTTCCATTTTCTTCTTATCAGCAGCTACCTTTACAGAATGCGAAGGAGAAATTGAGGAACGAGTTTTAACCATTTTTTAGGTTTACAGATGATAATAACAAGGCAATAAACGAAAATGATGCACTCAAACTCTCTTGCTAACACAAAAATAAACCACCCCAAGAAGAAGACACCCTAACCCCTATACTCTGTATAAAACGAAAACAGAGAAAAGAAAAGCTCAAAATAAATATTTATAAAACAAACTTACTTTCCTTTTATACAAACACTTAAAAAACCATAAAAATGGTAAAATACAATATAAAAATAAAAAAAAATGATTACAATCCTCTAAAACCGTCCATAATTTGAATTACACATGCAAAAAAAGTGGCGCGTGAACAGTTGAACACTGCAACATGGAAGACGTGCAGGACGTGATGTGATGACGTCATCACACATCACACGTCCCATCCAGTTATTTAAAAAAAAAAAATTGAATTAAATTGATAACGGTATAAAAAACGGTACATTTTCATATATAAATGACAGCACCATATTTTTGTAAAAAGAATGCAATTAAAGTACTGGAATATAAATTTTCCTTTATAATAATACTCAATTTGAATTTTCCTCTTTCATGGAGTTGATTCTTTGAACTTCAATGTCATATCTTATTTGAGTTTGTTTACACTATAACAAAAATGTGATACATGGTCTCAATTTATTTAATAACATTTATTTCAAATTGTTACAAAAAAATAAATTTTAGTAGCATTTAGTTAAATATGCAATTAGATTAACTTTATTTTTTTCGAATTCTTAAATGTGAACTTTTGAGTGTTAGCACATTCCTTTAGCGCTAGTTAGTTGGATGGGCCAAGCCTCCAAGGTAACACACCCCATGGTAGGTAAGAGCGATCCGTTGAGCAAGATCTGTCTTTGAAGAAGGTAAAGATCTTTTGAAACAGGTGCTAGTTAATGATCTGGTCATTAGTTAATGATCTGGTCATATTATTTTAAATCTGTGGATTCCCTGAGACTGCTGTTTATTTGCCTGTTCTCTATATATTTGGCTGTCACATATAACATTGAACTGGTATTTGACAATTTTGGTAGGCTGCTTAATTAGTTATAGGAGTTTTGTCTCGATGGCTTGCTTTGTACTTTGTGTTGGAGCTGATAAAATTGTGGAATTGAGAAATAAAAAAAAAAAAATCTGGTCATATGAGTGTGCATATATTTTCTTAGTACCCTTTTTATGTTTTCAAGTAAAATCCTACTAGTTTGAACTTTCAAGACACATCCATGAACCCACCATCCAAACATTTCAACCAGACTAGTTTGAGAAGTGTTATGAGTTATTAGCCCTGTTTTGATAATGTTAAGGTGGTTGTCGATGAAGATGTTATAAAGAAATAATTAGTTTCCATTTAACTACAATTTCATTTTAATTTCGTATTGTAAAGTGGTTCTCTTTTAATCTATTTTTTTTCTAGCCCCTATTTGAGAAGTGTTATGAGCCTTATTTTTCTAAGTGTATAATTTTTTTGTTTAAATTTTGATATTCTGTTATATTTTTTGCTTTCCTCCTAGAGAGGATAACATTGTAATGTAAAACTAATAACCGTTAAAAAAGAATAGGGTTAGATAGTTACTTTTTGGTCAATCTAAAAGTGGTTATTCACTCTAGAAATAATGTTAATGAGTAATAGGCAAATAAAACTTTATTTATAATATTATTTTGAAAGTTATAGACATACAAATTTGGCCTATCATTTGAAAAATTTTAATATGAGATTTCAAATTGTTTATCTAGTTTGTTTAGACTGAGTCATTTTTTACCCAAATATATTTATAATTGTCTTAATTATAGGTAGTCAAAGTGATTCTAGAACTAATTTCGGCCCCAAAACCAAGCTCCAACGACCCAAGAAAAAAAGAGCTTGAAGAGTTGGAGAATCAAAAAGTCGAGATTGACGAGAGGGTCGAGTCCATGATCCGAAAGGAGTTGTGGTGCGGTCTGCCTTACCTAATATTTCTTCTTCCTTGTTTTATTTTCTCTAAATTTGTTTCCTTCTTATACATAATTATTTATAATTCATATTTATTTTTTTTTCTCTATTTTCTAGTTTTGTAAAATTATGATTATGATATGAGAGGTCTTAGAAAGCTTTTAATTTGATACTAATTTTTTTGGTGTTCTGTTATGTTGTGGTTCTTGTTGGTTTGTGTTAGAGCAAGTTTGTACTATAATATATGTTAAGTGTAAGAGATTTCTTGTTAGTGCATAAAAGTGTTGTTATACAAAATGATATTATGTTATTTAAACATTTGTTGACAACAGCCGCATGGAATATATTGTATTTACTGTTATATAAAATTATTATGTATTTAATTTATTTTGTTTTATATATTTACTGTTATATAAAATTATTTTAAAAATTAAAAATGCAGGTAGGAAAAATTGTATGGAAATCTGTAATTTTCTTTACCTTATATTTATACTTCATTTTATAACCGACGCAATAGGTAAAAAAATATTTGAGCAACTTATACGTCATTTAAAAACTGACGGTATAAGTTTTTAGTGACGGTTTCTAATTGGCACAAATGATTTTGTGTCATTTCTAAACTGACGGAGAATATTAAAAAGAACATTGTATATTTTGTGTCGGTTTCAAAATGAAGAGAATTGTTATTTGCGTCACTTAAGAAACGACGCAAATAAAATCTATTTGCGACTACAGCATATACGTCGATTTTATAGACCGACGCAAAAACTATATATGTCACTTAGAAACCGACGAAAATACCTCTTTTTGTAGTAGTGAGAGTAACACGAAAAATGAATGAAAGCATTACTCAATAGAGTAGCTTAGCCCTTTATTTATACACAGAGATTATACAAGAGGATCCAAAGCAAAATAGAAATGTAACAGCATTAACAGAAGTAGTTAAGTATCCCAACTAACTTAACCACTAACTAATAAACCCGTGTTAGCTAACAGAGCCTAAAACATGCTTAATTTCCCCCTCAAACGAAAAGGTGTCTCAGACATCTTGAGTTTGGATCGAAGGTACAAAAATCTCTTTGTTGACAAGGGCTTTGTGAGTACATATGCAACTTGATCTATGGCTGGTACTTATCGAACAGACAGTTTCTTGGACAGTATGTGCTCCCTAACAAAATGCATGTCAATCTCAATATATTTGGACATGGCATGAAACACGGGATTTGTTACAGTGGCACACTTTGATTATCCACCCATAGGACAGGGCAAGAGGGAGCAGTGATTTGAAGTTCTGAAAGTAAGGACATAAGCCATTTGATTTTTGCAACAGCATTCGCAAGAGATCTGAATTCACTTTTAGAGCTTGATCTGGCCACTACATTCTATTTCTTTGCTGAAACCAAGTTCCCTCCAAAAAACATTGCATAACCACCTGTACTCTTCCTGTCATCAACACATGATGCCTAATCAGCATCAGAGTATCCCTCAAGAATTAAATAGGTTGTTGGTGTGATATGAAGACCATGGGAGATAGTGCCTTTGAGATACCTCATCAACTTTTTGTAGGCCTTCCAGTGGGTGTTATTTGGAGCATGAATGAACTGACTTAGCTTGTT
Organism: Cannabis sativa; assembly: GCF_029168945.1. NCBI lineage: Eukaryota > Viridiplantae > Streptophyta > Magnoliopsida > Rosales > Cannabaceae > Cannabis > Cannabis sativa. Next base: position 24,576,576 of record NC_083602.1, on the reverse strand, counting down.
TATGATAAAAGCTACATCAGGTTTGATCAAGGTAAGATATTGAAGGGCCCCCAATGTGTTTCTGTACAATGTCTTATCAATAAATGGTTCTAGCTCCTTCCTTAAGGGAGAGTTTGATATTGGCACTAGTAGGCCAATTTCAATTATCAATATCCATGGGGAGCTTCACAAGTAGGCCAGAGATATATTTGGTTTGTGAGAGATACATCCCAGTAGAATCTCTGTAGATTTCCACACCCAGGAAATAGTGAACAAGGCCTAAGTCCTTTAAAGAAAATGACTTATTTAAGTTAAGAACAAATTTGTTGATGAGCTTTATGTTGGGACCTATAATTACAAAGTCATCAACATAAATTAGTAAAATTATTGGGTTTGCACCAGCTCCATAAGTGAATAATGAAGTATCTGATTTGAAGAGTGTGAATCCCCATTGTAATAGGGTGTTCTTTAGTGTTTCGTTCCAATCACTTAGAGCTTGTTTGAGCCCATAAAGAGCCTTGTGTAGTTTACAGACATGAGTAGGTCTAGACTCATCCACAAAACCTTCTGGTTGATTCATATACACAATCTCCTGGAAGTTGCCATTCAAAAAGGCATTTCTTATTTTGGATTTTTGTGCCCTAACTAAAACTCTATTTCAATGTAATCTTGAATATTCAATTATCAATAAAGGAACAAAATTATTTTATTACTTATTTAATATATTGCTTGGTTCACATGTTTATTTCATGATCATTTATTTGATTTATAAATTCATATTAATCCTTATCACATTGTTATTCATGATTGATGTGTGTCTACACAGTGGAAAGTAATCAAGATTATGTGATTAAATATAGTCCCACGATTTATCAGTACACAGGATTTCCACTGATAAGATAATCAACAATATAGTTTACTTACACTTGGGTAGTGTTATGTCTTTTCTAAGGCATTGGTAAAGTAAGCTTGGATTGGATGTATTCTTATACATCGGACTAGATTAATATTGAACTTGGATAAGATATCATAAACTTACCATTATATCTTTTAATATCACTTAGTTTATCTTAGATCAATGATCCCGATCCTAAGATGGTTAGGTTCTGGTTCAATTGTGTTATTTGTGTTCTTTGACTTGTTCATTAAAATTGACTAATTGAATCTTTTAGATACTTACATCTTGAGAACATGGTAGTACAATTGAGTGGGAGTGCTAATCATAGATACAAAATCTATAGCTTCTATAATTGAATAGAAGTGAAACAATTATTTCCTTCAAGCTTGGCTAAACGATATTAAATAGTGGAGTACTCATTTTAGTAGAATATTTTTTTACTGCCGTTATAATATCCATTTTGGTGTTTTTTTTAGTTAAGTTTTTATCATCATCGTAGTTTTTAATAATTAAATAGTATATTAGTATTAAACTAGTTTATTAAATCACACACGTGGCGTTCCTATGGACTAGGGCGTTACATAAAGCTCTAATATTGTGGGATTTGATAATAAATTGATATGATATGGACCTAGATATCGGGAGGCCCACTAATTACTTATTCGAAAGACCTCTTCGATGCCATTCGGATACACACTGTATCAGAGGTGCACCTTATGTAGGCGAGTCATTTGTCCAGCATTTGGAAGGCTTGACTTCACTAATGGATCTAGTCCACTATCTTAATTGAGCCTGGAGCAATTGAGTTGAAACCATCTTGAAATTATACATGTCCTCCATCCAGAAACATGGGTAACACATACCAATAACCAATTTTCACAGTATAATAAACACTCATATTATAGTGCCAAATAAGATTATCATGAATTTGTAAAGGCCTGGGTGTTGGGGATTATTTACCAGGATCTAGATTTACTACCATCTATGTTATTTAACATCCTAAATATGAATTTCTAAAACAATGTAATTTAAACACATATAAAGTTTAAGAAACCTTACATTGGTTGCAGCAGAATTAAATGACTCCTTCCGCTCAGATCTCTAACCCTTTTATCCTTTATGTAGCAGAGTATCACTAAGATTTGAGCCCGATTCTCCTTCACTTGAATGGATTCTTCAAAGTCTTACACACTATGATTGAGAACTTACTTGTTATGTGTGGGCATGCACTCAATCACTATAGGGTTCGAAAATTGAAGAGAGAAAGAGAGAGAGAAGAATTCAAATGAGAGAGAGATAGAAGGCTCAAAAGATTTAGGTTTTCATCATTTTTTAATTTGAGACCATTACTATCTATTTATAGGAATCCAACTAGGTTTAGGTTTGAATTATTTGGCAATAAAAAATTGATAAAATAAATTCTAAAATAGAGCATTAGTGGTCGGCCTTGGATGTGGGCCCATCACTTTGCAATTTTGCTATTTTCAACTATTTATCTTATTTTTCTCAAAAATGTTATATTTTCCAATTCAACCATTTAAATGCCAAAACTATTAATTTAATAATTAAAATTTATTATTAAATAAAATTGTCATTTAACATATTTATTAATTAGACTTAATAAAGTCTCTTAATTAACAAATAAACCCTAGAATCTCTTTTCTTCACAATTAAGCCCTAGCTTAGTGAAAATTCATAAACTAGACATAGTGTAATTTTAGAATTATAATTGATTAACTAAAATTAATTAATTGAGTCTTACAAGCAGTTTGTCTCAACTAGTGTGGGGAACATGGGCCTATATAACCGAGCTTCCAATAGGCAGATCTAGAATTTACCAAGTAAATTCCCTAACTTATTACTTCCTCATTGAACCACTATAGAACTTGGATTTACACTTTCAGTTATATAGAATGCTCTACATGTTCCACGATATAGATACGCTATAAATTTAACCATCGTTCTAATCCCAATAATCAAAGATCCTCTATAGATGATTTACACCAAGTGGGGACAAATTTACCATTTCACCCCTCAATGTATTTTATCCTTAAAACGCTTAGCTTCCTATAAATGATATTTTAGTAAACTAATATAATCACTGAAATAAGAGCTCTTCCATTTATCTCTATTAAGCCAAGCTCGAAGGAAATCATCATAATACTTCTATGTCCAGATAGAAGCTATAGATTACATATCTATGTTTAGCGCTCCCACACAATTGTAATATCATATTCTCAAAATGTATGTTTTACCCGGACCAAAAGGTATGCTTAACAAACAAATCAAATAACACAAATAACACTCTTGAGATTGAACCTAAGCATGTCAAGATTGAGATCTTTTAATCTAAGATAAACAAGTGATATTGACTTAGAAAGATACAACGGTAAGATTATAATATATTTACCAAGATCAATATCGGTCCCAGTCAAAAGTATACTCCATACATCCGAAACTAGCATACTTTGCCAATGTTTTGGAAAGAACATAACACTTATCCAAGGTGTAAGTATACTTTATCCCTGACTATCACATCAGTGTAAATCTAGTGCACTGATGGATCAAGGGAAATTATCTTTTAAAGCATATAATCACAATTACCTTCCACTGTGTTGACATCACTGTAATTGGGAGTAACTATATGTTTTGAATTTAACACATTTTGTACTCATTAAACCATAACATGAAAACTACATGTAAACATAAATGACTTCTGATCTTCTATTGATAACAAATCAGATTGTATTGAAATGGGTTTTATTTAGGGCATAAAATTCCAACAAACTCCCACTTGCACTAACATAAAAAAAGTAGTGCATTTCAATCAATCAATTGTCTTGATATCAAGATCAAGTGTAGTGTATTTGACTAAACCCAAATTATTGGAACTGTAAGTCTGTGGTAAGCAACTGCTTTCTCCACCATTATTTCCTTTGTGTTCATAAACATTGTGCAACATCATTTTCTATATGCATTACTCTTCTAGGGATACTGAATTCTTTACTGCTCATTAAGTGGATCTGATTAAACAGAAGACATGTCTCTAATTCTATCCATTATGGAATAGAGATAACTGTTAACGCAGATTTTTGCTAACCAAATTTGAGCCTCATGATTATGATTCAACACAAAAATAATAAAAACTATAGAAAAATAAAAATATGAACACCAAATTTTTACGTGATTTTGCGGTTCAAATTCTTCATAGTCCACGAGTCAATCTTATTCAGATTTCTGAGTATATTTTTTTTAGGGCCTCTCATATAAGAGTTTTTTCCTCCCTTTTTTGAGATTATCTGCCACTATTTATAATTGGATAGTGCCAGTTAATTACAAGACTGACCAAAATGTAATTATAGTTATTGTCCCTTAAATCATGGGATCTGATTACATATTACTAAATGTAAACACGGTGCATGATTTTGAAAGTCATACCACTGTGATTTTCTCGCTTTTACTAGGTCAGAAATATCGTGTATTAAACACGTCTTTAATGATTGATTTTGGAGATGTCTTGATAGAAACTTGATTGTAGTGATCCCAATGGCGAGTTGGAACCACTCTTCTTTCCTAGATCGACAAGGTGTGTCTTGCGTCGATCGCGGATATAAGGAAATCTGTAGACTTTCCAGGGTTGTGAGTCTCGCTTCTGTTAGTTGGATGAAACTATAGGAAGTTTCCTCGTAGCGAGATGGCCGTCTTGCATTCTTGTATTTTGAGCCAGTTTGACTTTTATACTTAGTCTTCTTATTGCAAGCTGAGGTATGTGTTACTCTTCTCTGGTGCCTCCCTATTATCCCTTAGTGACATATGGTTTCTCGTTAATACTCTAAGTACCAGTTCGTACATTGATTCCTCACCTAAGACTTTACAGTCAGCGGGTTACAAATATACTCTAGTACTTACACAATTAATGAGTTATTCCATAAAAAGGTATGGCAACGATTCACATTCTCTTTATCTTGACACGTGTCCTCCAGCCGAATTTCGGGCATAATAATTGCCCCTTAAAAAGTTCTTTTTTAGTAAAAAGAGCTTTTGAATAATTACAGAGGGCATTTTCACCAAAATCCTTTCTTGGAAAGGACACCCCCTTTGATTCTGGCGGTTGTATGATTTCGAAGATCATTATGAATCGCCTATTCATATTCTGCACGATTCTCAGCCGTTAGATTTCTCAATCTTTGGCTTTCTTGTCACTGAGCTTCGTGTGTAAAAGGATGGCTCATGCTTGTCATTTTTCACAAGCCCTCTGGCTCTTTAGTGAAATCCATTTTCAGAATGGATTACCTCCTTCCTGCCAAAATGTCTCTTCTGAGTTCAGGAGTTTATCTTCTCAGACTCATAATACCCAGATGCACCAACCAATTTTCATTCGTTCCTACAGACTTCAAGCCTCAACTAAACCCGAAAATGATGGATTCTAGGGCTAAGGAGCTTCCAAACAATCCAAACCAGGGGAACCCCGTGACTTGCCATGGCCGATCCTCACAAGTGTTCCCAGAGGGTATTGATCTTGTGAGTGCTCTCAAAGATCCTCCTCAGGTTGATGAAGAATTCTAGAGGAAGATTGGTATTATTTTAGGTAGATCTGGGGAGGAGGTTGGCGTGGTTTCTATCAAAGAAACCAATAAACTTAAGACCATATCCTGTGCCAGGAGATCTTTGCGTCAGCCTCTCTCTAGTGTTGAGAAATTTCTTGAGGCTAGGAAATAGATCTCGGTTTCAGGGAATGAGGCCTGTGTAGAGACCAAGGTTCTCTACGTGTAGCCAGTCTTTCTCAAGCTATGTGTAGTCGGTCTTTTTTTGATCTATTGTAGACAATCTTTTTCAAGCTATATGAAGACGATCTTTCTCGAGTTCATCGGCTTCCTCTCTCATCATAGGCTTAGGAGAATGACTTAATGGTTTGCCCCCAGTGGCATTTTTGTAAAGACAAGTTTGTAACCAGTCTTAGGCTTTTCTTACCTTAAATGCCTTGTACTATTTTTATTCAAACTTAATACAATTGTATTTTCTTGCGTTATTATTCACAATGTAAACAACTATATTTTGATCGAATATACAACACTTTTGGGTTTTCCATTGCTCGTAATCTTCTTGTTTAAGTAGTTAGTAATCTACCAAACTTTATGATTTTCGAGCAGTTGTCATTTCTGCCTCGCAATTGGAGTTATAATCTGCCTTAAGCAAACTTAAATATACTTTAAGGATTTTGTCACTTTGTATATTTTTAATTTGCTTCCATGAATAGTTATATTATCTATCCGTTTTCTAGGTTTATGTGTTTTATCAAGGCGTCGTGATGCTTCATTTATTACTTTCCTAGCTCGTGAGAAACATAAGTATTCAGTTTTGTACGCGAGTTATAATTTTTGATTTTCCACTCCCGTTAGATAGGTTATAAATAAAAAATTATAGTTGTTTGATCCCTTTGTCGTCAAAAAGGTTCGATCAATGTGTTATAACGATTCGACCCCTTTCTCGTCAAAAAGGTTTGGTCAGGTTGTTATAACGGTTCGACTCCACTTTCATCAAAGAGGTTTAGTCGAGAACCTTTTGAATTTAAAAAAAAAAAATAAATGGTGGGTTTGCATTATACAATGTATTTCCAGATGAATTTTGGTTAGTCATACATAAATGCCCCTTAAGTAATTTTAAAGAATGAGACTTTGTAATTACTTAATATAAATGATTCCCTTTATTCATAACTAAAGTTTAAGGCTTACATCAGTAATGCGAGTTACATCATTTATTTATTGATAGTAGGGTCGCAAATGTTCTACGTTCCAGTAGTTTTTTATTAGCGAGCCATCAGGCCGAGCCAATTTATAGACTCCGACTCCAACTACTGCTTCAATGACATATGGACCCTCCCAGTTCGGGTTGAACACTCCTGCTGATGCATCTCTCGTATTTGCAAAGACTCGTCTTAGCACCAAGTCTTCAACATTGAATAGTCTTTTCTTGACTTTTTTGTTGAAGTATCTTGTGACTCGGTGTTGGTACGCAACGTTGGTGATATGCGACTCAGTTCGTTTTTCCTCAAGTAGATTCAAGGACAATTTTAAAAGTTTCTGGTTTTCTTCTTGATTATAAAACTCTCTTTTGTGAGTTGATATATTCACTTCAACAAGTAGCATTGCTTCCAAGCCAAATGCTAGCGAGAAATGAGTGTGTCTTGTGGCTGTTTTCTCGGTAGTTCTATGTGCCCAGAGCACCTGAGGTAGCTCGTCAACCCATCTGCCTTTAGCAGTGTCTAACTTCTTCTTGATAGTATCCTTTAGGGTTTTATTAACGACTTCCACTTGTCCATTTGCCTGAGGCCTGGATACTGACGAGAAGCTTTTGATAATTTTATTCCTCTCGCAGAATTCAGTGAACAAGTCGCCATTCAATTGGCTTCCATTATCAAATACTATCTTTATGGAAATTCCAAACCTATAGATAATGTTCTTGATGACGAAGTCAAGGACTTTCTTGCAGGTTATGGACACAAGGGGCTCGACCTCCGTCCATTTAGTGAAGAAGTCGACTACTACCACCGCATACTTAGCTCCTCCTTGCCCAGTGGGTAATGCCCCAATTAGGTCGATCCCCCATATAGCAAATGGGTAAGGCGAGGTCATCATTCTAAGTTCGATTGGGGGTACGCGAGGTATATGTGAAAATCTCTAACATTTATCACATCTCTTAACAAACTCATGTGTGTCCTTATTGATCGTTGGCCAGTAATATCCTCGTCTAATTATCTTTTTAGACAAACTTTGCCAACCCGCATGATCCTCGCAGAAACCTTCATGAATTTCTCTAATGATTTCGTTTGCTTCTATGAGAAAAACACACTGAAGTAGGGGCATTGAATACCCTCTTCTATATAGTTTGCCTTTGATCATTGTGTAGCAAGGCACTGTATACAAAGGTTTTCGCGCCTCGTTTTTGTCATTTGGAAGTTTCCCGTCGAGTAAATAGTTTACAATAGGCGTCATCCATGTTGGAGAGCTATCTATCATCTCGATGTCTTCTGTTTCACATATACTTGGCTCGCTCAGCATTTCTACTGGAACTAGATTTAGTTCGTCCAGATCATTCTGCAAGGCCAGTTTTGCTAAGGCATCGGCGTTGGAGTTCTGTCCTCTCAGAATTTGTTCGATTTTAAAGTAATCAAATCTTTCCAAATTCTTGCGAACTTTCTCTAAATACCTTGCCATTTTCAAGCCTTTGGCCTGGTATTCCCCGAGGACCTGATTTACGATCAGCCGCGAATCACTATGACAGATGAGATTTTTGACTTTCAAAGCCTCTGCTATCTTTAAGCCGGCGATCAAGGCTTCATATTCAGCCTCGTTATTAGATGCGTTAAATTGGAATCTCAGAGCATAGTGAAACTTAAAGCCTTCCGGCGATATTAATATCACCCCTGCATCTGAACCCTGCTCGTTGGATGCACCATCCACATATAACTTCCAGGTTTCTGCATCTCGCTGATCAGATGGGATTTCTTCGGGAGTTATACCTTCTATCAAGAAGTCAGCCAAAGCTTGACCCCTTGATGGATGTTCGAGGATGGTATGTTATGTCGAACTGCCCCAATTCAATCGACCATTTTATCAATCTTCTAGAAGCATCTGGTTTTGATAAAACTTATCTCAAGGGCTGATCGGTTAACACTTTTATGGGGTGAGCCTAGAAGTACAGCCGTAGTTTGTGAGACACGTGGACTAGGCATAACGCGAGTTTTTCTAGAGGGGGATATCTGGATTCTGCCCCTAGTAACCTTTTAGTTACATAGTAAATAGGTTGTTGGTGCTTACCCTGTTCTCGTACTATAGCTGCACTAATCACATCTTCCGAGATGGCTAAATAAAGAAATAATGTCTCTCCAGTTATTGGTTTTGCCAAAACTAGAGGCATTGCGAGATGCCTTTTTATGCTCTGAAAAACCTCTTCGCATTCTTTTGTCCACTCAAACTTTTTGTTGCCTCGCAATATATTGAAGAACGGTACACACTTATTAGTTGACTTCAAAATGAATCTGTTAAGTGCCGCCATTCTTCCTGTCAAGGCTTGTACTTCCTTGGGCTTTGTCGGGGATGGCATGTCTATTAATGCCTTGATTTTTTCAAGATTTGCCTCAATGCCCCTCGCGTTAACTATGAATCCCAAAACTTTTCCCGAGGAGACTCCAAAGGAACATTTTTTTAAGTTTAGCTTCATGTTATACTTTTTTAATATTTTAAAGCATTTCGCGAGGTCTGAGGTAGGATCCTTACTCCTTATCGATTTCACTAACATATCGTTGACATAAACTTCCATGTTTTGCCCTATTTGATTTGCGAACATTTCATTTACTAGTCGCTGATACGTTGCCCCAACGTTCTTCAATCCGAACGGCATGACTTTATAACAATAGAGTCCCATGTTGGTTACGAAGCTTGTATATTCTTGATGTGGGACTTACATTTTTGTCTAGTTATATCCAGAATATGCGTCCATAAAAGACATAAGCTCGTGCCCAGCAGTTGCATCCACTAACTGGTCAATCCTGGGAAGTGGAAAATAGTCTTTCGGGCACGCCTTATTCAGATCGAAGAAATCAGTACAAGTTCTCCAAGTTCTGTTGGGTTTCGGGACGAGAACAGGATTGGCTATCCACCAGGAATAAAATACCTCACGTATGAAATCATTGACTAATAACTTGTCAACTTCCTGTTTTAATGCCCCTAGCCTCTCGGAATCCAAGGGCCTCCCTTTTTGTCTCTTCGCTAGGTAGTTTAGATCAACATTTAAGTGATGGTAGATAATCTTAGGGTCAATCCCTATCATATCCCCATGACTCCAGGCGAATTGATCCTGGTTCGCCTTCAAAAAGCTTATTAATTGCTATTTGAGCTGTTCGTCCAAGTTCTTGACAATGTACACACATTTGGTGGGATTTCTTAGGTCGAGAATAACCTCCTCCAATTCTTCAATTAGTTTTAGCAGGTTTCTTTCATCTTGAACTCGAGGATCAAGATCTTCATCTTTCTTCTCGGTTTCTCCTGCCAAGATCATCATCAGCTGATGACCAGCCTTTCTATGTTGCAGCTCTATGCAATAACAATCGCGAGCCAACCTCTGGTCGCCACGTACCACCCCACACCATCTGGGGTTTTGAACTTTAAGGGCATGTGCTTGATCGAGCTGACTGCCCCTAGTCCAATCAGTGCTGGACGACCCAACAATATATTGTAAACCGAGGGCAGGTCGACAACCAAGAAGTCTTGCATAACAGTAGCAGTTAAAGGTGCCTCGCCTACGGTGAATGCGAGCTCGATTATGCCAAGGCTAGAGATGCTATCTTAAGTAAATCCACAAAGATTCACTATACAAGGCCTTAACTTGGCCTTTTTGAGCCCCATTTTCTTCAGAGTCTCCTTATTAATGATATTTACCGAGCTTCCATTATCTATTAACACTCTCTTGATCCTCTTATTGGCGAGTTGAATGGTTATGACCAGTGGATCGACGTGAGGGTATCTCGTGTTCTTCTCATCTTCCTCTGTGAGTGTAATGGGGGGTTCCTCAGTTTTCACCTTTTTTGGAAAGTTCTGGGGCAAAGACCGACTACTCATTTTTTGTTTCCTTCACATATCTCTTTTGAGCGTTATTGCTTTCCCCTGCAATATGCGGCCCTCTCAAAATAACCAGGATGTCCTCTCCTTCCATAGGAAAAGGTTGTAACCCCTGGTTGTTTGGGTTATCAGGCTGACGAGGCTGGTTGTATCCCTGGCCCTGTCTTCTCACATACTGCCTAAAATGGCCTCGAGTGATGAGACTCTCTATCTCATCTTTCAACTGGCGACATTCGTCGGTTGTATGCCCAATATCTTTATAAAATTTACAATATTTGTTAGGATTTCTTTTGCTCCTCGAATTTCTCATAGGCTCGGGTTTACCAAATGCTACCTTCTTCTCATGTGCGAGGTAAATATTTTCTCGAGTTTCATTAAGCTCGGTATAAATAGTATTCACTGGCACATATTTGTAGAAAAAGTCCCTGTCGAAACATTGTTGGGTTTACCACCCGAGCTTGTTTTCAACAAGCTCATTTCCTTTCAGGCTTCTTCCTTCCGGATAAACACCTGAGCTCTCTCTTTGAACTCAGTGATGTTTCTTACCGGACGTCCTTGCAGGTCATCCCACAACTCGCCCCCAGTGGTTAATGGATCCGTGGAGATCCCTGCCTGAAGGGCTGTAAGTTGCGTGCTGTCATCCAAGTTTCTAACCCTAGCGAGAGCCGTGCTAAAATGACTTAAGTTTGCCTTAAGGGTTTCGTCAGGCTGCTGCTTTATATTGGTTAGCGAGGTCGCTTCGGGTCGCCTATCCCTAGCGGCATGAAATCGCTTCTTGAAATCCCTGGACAGCTGCTCCGAGGAAATTATTGAATGACAAGTGAACTTGTTAAACCAGCTACTCGTTGCTCCAACAAGTGAGGTAGGGAACAAAATACAGCGTAAATTGTTCGTCGCGTTACTCGCTTGAATTATCGTGCTAAAGTTATTCAAATGCGAGATCGGATCTGTAGTTCCGTCATAGGACGAGACATGCAGGTTTTTGAATCACGAAGGAAAAAAGGTATTCATAATATGTGGGTGATACGGCTATAGCTCCTCGTCAGAGTCGTATCCAGATTATTTCCCTATTTCCCCAACTTGATATCTCCTAAACTTGTCCTCCAGCTCGTTTATCCGTAATTGGATTGGATCCTCTTGCTTTGGACCAAGCTGTTGGCGAAGGTCAGATTTCTTTCGATTCAAGTGTTCTCGCAGATCTGGTTGGGAGTAATTGATGTGGACCTCATCTTACTCATTGACCACGTCCTACTTATAGACTTTGTTTTTAAGTAGCTCGCGGATTTACTTGTTCCCATACTCTCCCGATCATTAGCTCGTTGAGTACTTTCTCCTCTTCGAGTTGATTGGCTATGAGTTCTAGATCGCCTCGAAGTTGCACTTGCCTCTTCACGCTCTGTTCTTTCCTCCCGAGAGCAGTTTTTCGTATTTCCCCCATCAGGGTACGTACGAGTCCTCGCTCTATGAGTTTGGGAAGAACGCTGGTGATTCCTAGCAGGTGATCTCCGTTCCCCTGGCTGAGTTCTAAGATCCTCCTCATTTTCATGAGGGATTTCTCGTTCATCAGGTCCCAGTTGTCTCCTTTCTGGATGTTCATCTTGATTCTCAGGGGGTGTCTCATTTTCCACGGGTTGTTCTTCTCGAGCCTTTTTCTGTCTCCTGGTTCGTGAGCCACGAGGTTTGCCTCGTGGTCTTCTCACTTCGCCGAGGCTGCCGCTCGTTTGAGCTCAGTGTTTCAACGCTGCGCCTCTTCCAGACGGCATCTTAGGTGGAGGCTTTCCATTTCATAAGGTCTTTCTCCCACAGATTAGGCTTCTCCACGGTTGAGCTCTTCATCCCTCTCCTTCCCACACTGAGTTCTCCTCGAATGTGTCATCCGTGTACTAGGGCCAACGTTGGGTTGATTTCTCTGAGGACGTGTAGTCCGAGCACTGGGACCATCCTCAAGTTGGGCCCTCCTGAAACGGGTGGTCCTTCTGGACAGCAGATTAGTTGATCTTCTAGAGCCCATAGGATTTATTCAAGAATGACGGTTAGTTTCCTCATGTGGGGTGTTAATATTCTCTAGATTTTTAGCCATAAAGGAGAAGATTTTTCTTTGAAAGAAAGGAAGGCTTTTTTGGAGTTTTTTAATAGAGGCTCTCAATGAAAGAACCAAACTGTTAACGCAGATTTTTGTTAACCGAATTTGAGCCTCACGATTATGATTCAACACATAAATAATAAAACTATAGAAAAATAAAGATATGAACACCAGATTTTTACGTGGTTTTGCAGTTAAAATTCTGCATAGTCCACGAGTCAATCTTATTCAGATTTCTGAGTATGTTTTCTTAGGGCCTCTCGTATAAGAGTTTTTTCGTCCCTTTTTTGAGATTGTCTGGCACTATTTGTAATTGCATAGTGGCGGTTAATTACAAGGATGGCAAAAATGTAATTATAGTTATTATCCCTTAAATCGTGGGATCTGATTACATATTACAAAATGTAAACGCGGTGCATGATTTTGAAAGTCATACAGTTGTGATTTTCTCGCTTAAACTGGATCAGAAATATCATGTATTAAACATGTCTTTAATTATTGATTCTGGAGATGTGTCGACAGAAACTTGATTGTAGTGATCCTAATGGCGAGTTGGAACCACTCTTCTTTCCGAGATCGACAAGATGTGTCTTACATCGATCGCGGATATGAGAAAATCTACTGACTTGCCAGGGTTGTGAGTCTCACTTCCGTTAGTTGGATGAAACTATAGGAAGTTTCCTCGTAGCGAGATGGTCGTCTCACATTCTTGTATTCTGAGCTAGTTTGACTTTTATACTTATTTTGCTTATTGCAATCTGAGGTATGTGTTACTCTTCTCTGGTGTCTCACTATTATCCCTTAGCGACATATTGTTTCTCATTAATAGTCTAAGTACCAGTTCGTACATTGATTCCTCGCCATGGCACCGATTCACATTCCCTTTAACTTGACACATGTCCTCCAGCGGAATTTCGGGTATAACAATAACACAGTTACGAACTTTCTTCAGTTGAACAACTTTTCAGTGCTTTTCAAAAGTAATTAAGTTGTGTAGTTTCACTGATTGAGCTTAAATTACTATAGATGGGTTTTACATCCTTCTAGAATAATTTATCCACCCCCAGAGTAACCACCATCTCAAATATGTTATGAATTGGTGTAGATATAAAGATTCTAACACTACAAGAAAAGGTACTTTTGTCGGCGCTTAAACTCGCCAACAAAAGTAAGAGTAACTCACCGGCGAAGCTTTACCGGTGACATTTCTCGCCGACAAAAGTTACCGGCAATGGCTCGTCGGCGTATGACCTTTTGCCAGCGACATGACGAATTGGATCGGCAAAAGTACTTACGCCGGTGCATTTGTTTGCTGGTATAAGGGCTTCGCCGGCAATAGCTCCGTCGGCTGATGTGTCCCTGACGACGTTTTGCCGGCGAGTTAAGTCGCTGGCAAAACTTTTGGCGGGGATTAGGCGCCAAATTGGCATTTGGCTCCTAATTTTTGTTAGCGAGTTTAGTCGCTGGCAAAACTAAATTAAGAAAATAACAAAAATAAAAAAAATTATCTATGCCGGGGGCAGCAAAAGAATAGATTAAAATTAATTATTAATAAAATAATACTTTTGTCAGCGCGTAACAAAAGTTTTTTTTTTTTAAAAAAATAAATTTATAAATTAATTTTGAAATTAAGTTTAAATTAAAAATCGAAATAATACTAAATATAATATCAAATATATTATAAAACCAACATTTCTAATGTTATTACAAAACTATATTAAACGTCATAAACTAAGTAAAAGTATTATGAATTCATAAACAGTAATATTATCTACACTGTAAACTAAAAAAGACCTACAAATCAACAGCATCATCGTCGTCATCACCGGGAGGGGCAGTCTATGAGGAGGAACCAGCTGCATGGCCAGAAGGCTGAAATGGTGGAATCGGAGGCAGATCCGGCATGTTAAATCCTTAAACAGCGTTGGCCAATTGGATCATTTGTTGTTGGAACGCACTCATGATCTGATTCTGAGTCATCATCATCTGTTGTTGCCACTCGTTCCGTGCCTCTTGTTCTTCCACCCTTCGCTTCAGTACCTCATATTCCTTTTGAGTGACACTGGGCTGCCTAGATGCACCTGGCTTAGGAGTTGATCTTTTTGCCCCCGTCTTAAGTCTTGGCAACGGGCCCAGTCCTCTTAAGTGGTTTGACTGCTCACCCAGTGCCTGTGTCATAATATGCGTATCTGCACGAAATTGGGTGGGGTCGACATTGTACTGGCGGGGGCATCGGCTGGCGTTGGTTGAGTGTCACGAATCTCAACCATTTTGGCCTGCAAAAAAATTCATAATAAAACTGTTAGAGTTAAAGAAATTGAAATTATAAAACTAATTTATTAAAAATATAAAGATACTTACATGCAGTTGTTGTGTGTGCTCGTCGCGCCATTTATTGTTCTTGCAGTGGAACTTTGCAAATGTATCCACAACACTGGGAAGCTCCCCCGTCTGGGGATCAGCCTATTTTTAAACAAAATTGGAATTAGAAAAATATTATTAAAAATTTCCAATTGAACAATATTTTTATCATATATTGAAAATATCATACCCCGCTGACAATGGTAGAAATTATGGTCTTAGATCCCCATTCACCTTGAACCTTCATGTTACCTCAATTTTTCGCATTTTACTCAGCTCTTGCCTGTAATTTAACGTATATTTATTGTTAGCAAAATGGGTACAATTTAGTTCCATATCCTTGAACAAATCGTCGTACTTACCACCACCATTCATAGGGGGCTCATTAAAGGAAGCAGTGGTAGAATTTGGATCGTTAAAACTAGAATCTTCTCTAAAATATCAGCCATGACATCTGCTATTTCTTCTTCTTCGTTGTCTAATATTTCTATAGTCGGTTGCGTGAACGACTCCCCATGAAAATACCAGGTCGTGTACAATTGTTGGATGCCATGCACAAACAAATGTACCCTAATATTATCGGGAGTTTCAAAGTTCACATTTAGACATCTCATGCAAGTGCATCGTGTAACTCTAGCAGAATTTATTTGCATTCGAGCAACTCCAACAAACTCATCCACACCCCTACGAAACTCTACAGATCGTCTGTTTGAAGTCATCCAGCTTCTGTCACTCACCATATTGCTATACAATATAAAAACAGACAATATAAATTAAAGTTGAAAAAGTGTCCTACTCCACCTTGTCACTTTATTTCTAAAAGGGTAAAGAACCGATCCCATTCAGGTTTGTAATATACATATAGTGCTACCTATTCTCTTAAGATTGCTTCTTTTTTTTTTCAAAATTTCGGCAACACCTCCCTACTTTTCTCATAAGTAAGCAAACTATTACCAAGTATGCCAACTTACAAGAACATGCAACGAGATGATGTACCGAAATCTTTAACAAAGAAACAATCAAATGAGCAATAGATCACACTATAGGTATAAAATAAGTCCAAACTATCCATGTGGACATAAAAAGTCCTGGATAATTTGGAGAAGCGTATTTAAGAGTCCTTACTGACTCAGCCTCTCCAAACCGGTTTAAGAAAAAATGTGTGTGTGAAATAAATTATCACTATGTGATAATAGAAACAAAATTGTTCTTGTTATAAATATTATTAATTATGTGGATGTTCAAATCTTTTAGTTATTACCATTAATTGTAATCAACATTCATCTTTTTCTTAGTTTCTTAATATCTCACTCTTGTATTTGTATAAATAGGGGTTCACCCCATATTGGAATAAATAACTCAGAAATTCTCATTCACTTTCTCTTTCTCTCTTCATCTTCTTCTTCTTTCTTCTCATCTATTTTATATTATTTTATATTATTTTATAACACGTTATCAGCACGAGTCTCTGCCCAAGCTTCAAGCATGAATCTCTGCCTAAGACCCAATGTAAGTATTTTGTTAAAGTTCTTGAATTGTTTCAAAGTCACGATACACTAAATATATATTTATATATATACTCATCTGACTGAAACAATTTCAAGAATCATTTGGTTTCTTTTTTCTTTTTATCTATATATCTATATATATATTATATATGTATGTATATGTTTTTATATATTTATTATTAATTTCATATATATATATTATGTTCTTATCATTCATAATATTTACAATATATGTGTGCTTATGATATGATAGAGAAAATCTATATAAATTATACATATATCCAAAAGATTATGTATTATCGATAAAATATTCCATATATCCTAAAGATTATGCATCATCGATAAAATATTGCATATATCCTAAAGATTATGCATCATCGATAAAATATTGCATATATCCTGAAGATTATGCATCATCGATAAAATATTGCATATATCCTAAAGATTATGCATCCTCGATAAAATATTGCATACATCCTGATGATTATGCGTCCTCAATAAAATCTTGCATATATCCTGAAGATTATGCAAACGTAATATTCATTATATAGTTGATGAATATATAATGAAAGAGATGAATACATATTTATATATATGTTCTTGTATTCTTTGAGGACAATGAAAAGTAATCTAATATCGATATAGATTTTGACAAATATTTCCTGAAGTAAATGTTTTATATTTGTCAAAAAAAAAAAATGATTGTATTTATGTGAATACAACTAAAGAATCATTAAAAATGATTATTATTGATGCAATTTTATAGTGGGTTTTGAATATCCAAAAAGAATATTAAGAAAATTGCATTGAAACATCAAAGTATAAGAATAATAATGAGTATGACTAATGTTATTTAAATACATGAGGCAGTATTTATTGTTCATCATTCCCTGCAGAGAATGATACGAATTGAAGTCAATCACTTTTAAAGATTCCTCGTATTAGTCATGTTATTATACATTGTTATTACTTGCAATGTTGGAAATTATTGAATCTGACATATATTATAGATTAAATTTTGCATACATCTTGGAGACTATGCAAAAATTGCATTCATATATTCTTTGAAATATCGTAAAAGAAATTGTTGAATAATTTCTTATATTTTTTTATGGATGAACAAGTAATAAATTTTTAAGAAATTTATAATAATGTTCTACTTGTTCAACGTCATTCCCCGAAGTGAATGTAATGATTTTAAATAATCAATGACATTATTTACTACTTAAATATTTCCAGAAAAAAGTGGAAACAACCAAAAGATGAGATACCACACACAGTCAAAGTGCATGAAATCTATATATCATGTGTGAAATTGAATAATAGTGGTCGCGTACCTGTAGTACGGAAACACTTATAATCACGATAAAAGTATACTTGATTATTTAATAGAATGTGAATTGTACAAACTTATTGTACATTTAGAATATTTAAATATCATTACCTAAAGAGAATGAATAGGCATGAAATTATATTTCAAAGAATATAGATTTCACATATATTGGTAATGCCAGAAACAAATTAATATATACATATTTTATTATTTCTTAAAATCAATAGTTTCAAACTATTGTTGGTACATGATATGTAAATATATAGTTACTATATAATTCAGTTTGCATATTCCCAAAAGTGGATATATAATTTACTAATATTTGTTAGTGATCCAATATATAATCAAAGTGATAAAGAATCACAAAATGATTAGTTGAAAAGCTTCCTGAAGAAGTCTTACATACAATTGCTACTTTTAGTAGTAAAATGTCTTTTTATGTATCTAGATGTGTAACTTTTATCTAGTTTTGAAAGTGATAATAAATAACTTATTATATGTACTTGTTGTACATTTAAATATATAATATATCAAGTCATGATAATTAGACTAATGAATAGTCTATTAATAAATTAGACGACTTATTAAAAAGATATCAGAAAAAATGAATGATATGTTATGGTTATATCTATTTGACCATTACAATAACATGATGAAGTTGTCATGTATCTTTTAAATTATACACATCATTGAATTGATGATAGTGATTCCTGAAGAGTGTATATATTTTGGAGAATAATATAATTATATTATTCGTGTATATAAAAATGAAACTTGTAATGATTATGTTGTAGTGATTTTACATTACCTTGTGAAAGTTTCATTGAAATACAAATTATAGTGAACCTGAAGTTCATGAATTGAATTATTTTGACATGATCAATCATATGCAATAAATTGTCAAAGAATTTGACTAAATTTTGTTGAAGAACCAGAAGATTCTTCTCATTGTTATTTATAAGGCTCAAAAGAAGAATGTGCATATATTTGCACATAGAAAATATTTAAATTATATTTCTTTAACAGTCTTGAGCCATTATTAGATTTTTATTGTATAGTTTCTTATCGATGTGATAAGATTATATGATCATGCATTTACAAAATGTGTAAATTTATGTATTTCTAATTATACACGTATGACTCATTCTTAGAAATGAATTAAGTTCATAAGTATTGAACTTGAAACTGAAGTTATTGAACCTGAAGTTCAATGTCATATAATATATATGAGTTTAAATAGATATTGATTCATTGTGATATATTGAAATCCCTACAGGTGTATTAATATTATTAGATATCACAATTTTTAAAAATTCTCTCGATCAGGGGGAGAGAAGCAGTTGGGATCGATGATAATTTTTGAAAAATGATCCTTGCACAAAGTATATAAGAACGATATAGTTCAAAATGATATATACCAACTGCAAATCAATATTATTCAAAGTTGAGATAGAATGAGTTGAAAACGCCTGAAGCGTAAATGAACAATGTAGAAATTATTAATAAATGTTCATTTGATTTGCCCTGAAGTTGTTAAATCTAGAGGTACTCATGGAGATACCTTAATGTTATAAAGTATTAAAATGATAATCGTGATGAAAACGGTACTCGAAAAGACTCCCAAGAGAAGTTAGACATAACACATTTCATCATAATTGAATCCCTGAAGTGATTCTATATAGGTACCTATAAATGATAAACATATTTGAAAAATATGTAATTTAAAGAGATCTCTATAAGTTATGTCAATATGGGAGGAAATTATCATTTATTGAAATTTTTGTCGACAATAAATATTGAATGTGTGCATATGCAATAAACTAACATGAGATAGCAAGGATCATGGTATTAGATTTGTTGAGAATCATCGACTTACATTTTGATTTTTGGCCAAAATATTATGACGCAATCCAGGCAAATTTACTCACATAAAGTGAAGTAAGACCTGTAGGGTGTGCAAATAAATATTTCTAATGCGAAATTTGCATATATGTATTTGTACATAATGAATTGTTGTACAAAGTTTGCATAGACATTAGATTGATTGAAGTAAGGCTTAAATATTGAGAAAATATAATCATGATTTGATTATAGCCTGGAATATATTTTATGAGGATTTATAAGCGTCACATAAATGTTGCAACAAAAGGTTATTTATTTGGAGCTCCTAATATAGTGAGAATTTGAAATAAGCCTTATCTAAAAATTCTAGAAGAATTTAATACATGTCTTAAGTGATATAAATTCAAAGTCGCGCGCACTATATGACAAAGATCTTTGTATGAAATAAAGACATGTAAGTAAATTATTGTTTGAAAAATACGTATGGTTGTCTATGCAGTATAAATACGTAAATTGTACGTTGTGATAGACTCTTTAAGAGTTTTTGATTAATTGAAGAACAAACTTTTATTTCTTTTGTATTTCGAGAAATATTAATGTATAAAGTTTGTTCATTAGTATTGAAGTCCTGAAGTACTTCATATGTATCAAGAATTATAGATATATGATCATTTGATATGGAAGTTAAGATCATAAAACAAGATGGAATAAATATATGGTCTTGGAGTACCATCATTGTCACAAATGAAAATTTATAGTACCATTAATGTGTTATGTTCATATCTACTTGAAATTTTAAATTTTCGTATGAACAAAGTTGTGTACACACATGAATGATACAATTAGTTGGATAAAGACTAATGTTCCACGAACCCCTCATCTATAATTTAGAAGTACATACATACTCTGGAAGAGTTATAGAAAATATATGATCAAAGATTATATATGGTGATATTTTAAAAGTGATAACAATAATCTTATGAGATATATTATCACCAAAATAATTATGGATCATATGTGCATGAGGGGGAGACATATTCATGTTGCACTCTTTTCCCCTTAGTTCAGGTTTTGTCCCAATGGGTTTTCCTGGCAAGGTTTTTAACGAGGCAACTTGCAAGTAATTATGAATATGAAATATATATTGTACTCTTTTTCCTAGCTCAGATTTTGTCCCACTGGGTTTTTCTGGCAAGGTTTTTAACGAGGCAACTATAAATCATGTTAACATACTTACATTTTATGAAGCAAGTAGAGAATGTGTGTGAGTGAGATCATTGACATAGCATATTCGGGAAACATATGGATTGCACTCAATAAAGAAGTATCAACCCAAGCAATTCTCTATGGATAATACTGCTTGCATCGTTCAACTAAAAGGAGGTACATTGAAGGAGATAGAGTTAGAACACATTTCACGAAATTCTTCTTTATACGCTTCAAGAAAATGCATATTGGTGTTCAACATATTCAATCAAGTGTCAATGTTACAAACTTATTCACAAAGTTATTACCAACATCAACATTTGAGAAGATGGCAGACAAGATCGAAATTCGTCGATTAGACGATCTCCACAAATGCCTAAATGAGGGGGAGTTAGTTTACACTATACTCTTTTTCTTTGATCAAGTTTTCAGCAAGATTTTTAATAAGGCAGTTATTATGGACATCCAAGGGGGAGTGTTATAAATATTATTAATTATGTGGATGTTCAAATCTTTTAGTTATTACCATTAATTGTAATCAACATTCATCTTTTTCTTAGTTTCTTAATATCTCACTCTTGTATTTGTATAAATAGGGGTTCACCCCATATTGGAATAAATAACTCAGAAATTCTCATTCACTTTCTCTTTCTCTCTTCATCTTCTTCTTCTTTCTTCTCATCTATTTTATATTATTTTATATTATTTCATAACAGTTCTATCCTATCGTTGGTTTATAACCAAAGAAATCAATTCTGGATAAGAATTTCATTTTATGCTATATTAAAATGTCTTATGGTATCTTATAATGTCTTATGCTATTTTATGTACCACCTGTGTACTTTTATTAATGTTATTATTAATTCAATGTTACTTTATGCTATTTTATATATAACCTATGTACTTTTATTAATGTTATTATTAATTCAATGTTATTTTATGCTATTTTTTAATTTCAAAGTTTCCACTCTATTAAAAGTTGAATGTTATTTTTAATTCCAATTTTTTTCATTTCAATTATGGTCTTTTTAATTTATCAAAACTTAACTTAATTAATGAATTTCACCTATTAGTGATAAACATAGTTTTTTTGTCACAACTTTAATTATTTTTTCAATTATCTAATTTCTTTAAATTAACAATTTGTGTAATATTATAACTAATTTAAATGATTTTTTTTTAAATAAATTAATAAGTTTTTAATTTATCAATTTTTAACTTAATAAAGTTTCTAATTATTATTTACCAACAAGTAAATTTGTGACATTTTAAAATTACCAACTTTTTTAAATGAATTTGTGTTGTAATTGAAGTCTTAACTAATGAAATTATTAATTTTTAATTTAAATTTACTTAGTGATGCTGTAATTATTTTTCAAAAATAATCTATTACCAATATTTTTGTTATAATTAATAAAGTCTTAACTAATTTTTTAAATTTAACCTATTATCATATCTATAATATTAGTGATGTTCTAATTATTTTTTAAATATAACCTATTATCAAATTGAAAATGTTATGCTACCGAAAATTCGACAGCATAATACTTTACAATTGAGCATTCCCAAATTTATAACGCCTATACAAAAATCACAAACACCATACCAAAGTAGTTTACATGCATATTAAATTTAACTTATTATCATATCTATGATATTAGTGATGTTCTATTATATTTTAAATAAAATCTATTATCAAATTGAAAATGTTATGCTACCGAAAATTCGACAGCATAACACTTTACAATTGATCATTCCCAAATTTATAAAACCTACACAAAAATCACAAACACAATACCAAAATAATTTACATACATATTAATTTTTGCCACCCATCCGACCACAGTATATTTTCCACAGAACCTACTTCACTATGGATGAATATATAAAATATTCAAACTCCATTAATATGTATTTTCAAGTAAACTATATTTTACTATTATAAAACATATACTATAAGCATACTAACCTTCTAATATAACGAGGAGTAATGTTTGCCAAACACCGAGCAAAGGTCACCAAAAATCTATTTAGCAATAAAATAAATATTAAGTAAATAAATTTTTAAGTATAGTACTATTATAATAAATACACTATTTATGTATAAATATATATATATGTATGTATTTATATGTATATGTATACTATGTGTATATATTATATATATAATATACATAACATATATAATATATAATATATATGTTAGATATATATAATACTAGGTGAGTTTACACGTGCAATTGCACGTGTCAAATTCTTCATTTATAAGAAATTGAGATTTAATATTTTTAAGTGAAGTGAAAAGTGTAAATATATATTATATTATACAATAATAATTACAAGTTAACTAAAACTGAGCATTTTAAGTACATATATAACGTGTCCTGTATAAGATTCTCATTATTTAAATATACTTTACATAGTATTTATAATATTTGTACATTATTTATATATTTATTTATATGCTCTTGTAGATACTTTAAGCATCATTAGCAGTGTTTGAGGTGCTCGATTCACCGTTACTTTCGAGCGGTGAGATAACGTTGTATTTGGTTTGACTTCCACCACTATATGCATCCGCTCTCGCTTTTAAGTAAATAAAAAATTTACTCGTTGTAAAAGCCTTGCAACCGATAATATATTTGTTGGATATATTTTACCAGGATCTAGATTTACTAACAAGTATGTTTCATTAACATCCTAATATGAATTTTAAAATAATGAAATAAACACATATAAAGTTTAGGAAACCTTACATTGGGTGCAGCGGAATATAATGACTCCTTCCGTTTAGATATCTAGCCCTTGATTCCTTTCTATAGCAGAGCATTATCAATATCTGAACCTGGATCTCTTTCTCTCCTTCCTTTGATGCTGATTCTCCTTCTTGTTGGATGGTTTTCTACAGTCTTACACACTATGATTGAGATACCACTTGATGTGTGTGGGCACTCACTCATTCACTCAAGGATTTCGAAAATTTAGAGAAGAAAAGAGAAAGGAAGAGGTTCGGCTTACAGAGAAAAGATAGAGGCTCAGATTTCATCTGACAGAATTTCAAGTGTGAATGAGAGCCATCACTATCTATTTATAGGTAACCACCTAGGTTTAGGTTAGAATTATTTGGCATTAAAATAATGAAAAAATAAATGATAAAACCCTATAAGTGTGGCCGGCCATGGGCTTTGGATAATGGGCCTCACTTATGCAATTTTGCTGTTTTATCATTCTTGCATCTCTTTTTCTCAAAAACGCTAATTTTCCAAAATTCAACCATTTAAATACCAATTCTAATTATTTAATAACAAAAAATTAATTATTAAATAATATTGTCATTTAACATTTATTAATTAGACATATAAAGTCTCTTAATTAATAAATAAACCTAGAATTCTCTTTTCTTTACAATTTCGCCCTTGCTTAGTGAAAATTCATAAACTAGACATAGTCTAACTTTAGAATTATAATTGATTAATCAAAATCAATTAACTGAGTCTTACAAGCAGTATGGTCTCAACTAGTATGGGGACCATGGGTCTATATATCCGAGCTTCCAATAAGTAGATCAAGAATTTATATCTTAAATTCACTGACTTATTAATTCTTCGTTGAATCCACGCATAGAACTTAGAATTGCACTCTCAGTATATAGAACGCTCTATATGTTCCACGATATAGACACGTCATTAGTTATCTATTGTTATAACCCTAATGTGATCAATGATCCTCTATATAGATGATTTACACTGTAAAGAGATTAAATTACCGCAACACCCTACAATGTATTTTATCCTTAAAACACTTAACCTTGTATAAATGATATTTCAGCTAAGTGAAATGAGATCTCCACCATTTATTTTCGTTTGGTTAAGCTCAAAAGAAATCATCCTTTACTTTCTATTCGCCAGATAGAAGCTATAGATTCCATATTTATGTTAGCACTCCCACTCAATTGCACTACCGTGTTCCCAAAATGTACGTATCACCCTGACCCAAAAGTAGGCTTAACTAACAAATCAAAGAACACGAATAACACTCTCGAGATTGAACCTAATCATATCAGGATTAAGATCATTTGATCTAGGATCAACAGGTGATATTGAATTGAATAGATATTACGGTAAATTCTAATATATCTAATCAAAGTTCAATATCGGTCCCTTCCGATGTATACTCCATACATCTGATGCTGGTAAAATTTGCCAATGTCCTGGAAAGGATATAACACTTATCCAAGGTGTAAGAATGCCTATTGCTGATAATGATGTCAGTCTAAATCCAGTAAACTGACAAATCAGGGAATAAACTTTCGAACATATAATTAAGGTTATATTCCACTGTGTTGACAACACTATAATCATTAACAAATTGATATGTTCTGGACTTAAATAGAATTCATACATTATGTAAATAATCATGAAATAAATCATGTGAACCATGCAACATTAAATGTTATTTCTGATCTATATTAATAAGTAAATCTGATTATATTGAAATGAGTTTTATTTAGGGCATAAAACCCAACAATATTTTGATCCTGTTATTAAAAGCATCATTGAGGAAGATAGTATTATTAATGTATGTTAATGAAGTGAACGAGTTTAAGTAGTAGAATTTACATTTAGCATGTGAATAAGCTCTTCTGCGGCATAATTTAAAAACTTTTCTGCATTTTCGCCGAAGAATGTCACTATTAGTGAGCCTGCGTGGTCTGTTAGTTGAGCGTGAAAGCGACATCTAATATATTCAGATGCAAAATAATTTATTTAAGTAGCAAATTATGATAATAAGATTTGTGTTAAATTAAGTTCATATAAACCTTGGAATTTTCTCAACAGATGATTTCTTGTATCCGTAGCATTTAAAACATGATGTTTCATTGTCAAGATCTGCTTTTTGACGGTATTTTGTGCAAGCCATGTACCAGAAGGGTTGTCTTAAATTTTTGATGGAGATTGATGCATTGATCCAAAAAGTAGTTTGCTAATGAAGCATGATATGGTTATTGAAATTAAGTATATAATATTATGTAGAACAAAAAATAATTATAAACATTGAGAAAAGAAACTAATCAGTTAATTAAAACTTAAATAAACATATTTTTACATACCTCTTGTGGAAGATTTTGAATATCATTAATAGTAATGATATTATTATATTGAAGAGTTCTTAGAGCAGTTTGGGTTTGGAAGAGTCTCTTCTCATTGATATTGGCAGATAGGTATTCTTTATTGTTAATGCTCCTATTAACTTATAGGACAAAATAATTAGATATGTAAGAATTATTTATGGATAGGTGTAATAAGAAATAATTTATAAAAGATAAGTATAAATTAGTTTACCATTGACGAAGCTCATTTATTTGTGGAATGTTCGTAAGGTTGATGATAAATGAACTTTGTTGCTTGGATGATAAAGATATACCTATTGAATTATTAAAAAAAATATATATATTATAAGATGACTTTTAATAATAATAAGTAATTAGTTGAAAGAAATCGAACCATTGTGTGAAACAACTTTTAGACGTGTTCCTATTATAATAGGATTTTGTGGAAGAATTTCACATATTGTTTTTCCAACGGTCTCAATTAGTTCGTCCCACATCGTTAAAGTTTTTGGTTGTAAACTGCACAAATACATTTTGTTAAATATTAATATAACAAGGTATAGTTTAAATAAATAATAGGCGTATATTGCTCTCGTTCTCCTTCCATGGCGAAAAGGAGAAAAGGGGTTACGAAGCCTAGATCGAAGTCTGAAGCTATCTCGAGAGTGAGTCCGGAGCTACCTTTAATCCAAGATGATGATGCTACAGCACAAACGGAGGTGTTCCTGGACCCGTGTGAAGAACTCGAACCTGAGTGGAAAGAATTAGAACCAGAGAATGTGAAGTCGACACCCACTATGACGAACTGGGCAGATGAGGTGGAGGCTACTGATTACCAGGAGTCGGCGAAGTTGGCGTGGAGCAAGTTTAAGGTGAATCAGGTGAGAACCCCTTCATCCCAACTGAACTTTAAGTGGTTGCTAAAATTGATTTAGAAGATGCCGAAGTAGAAGCTTCGTACTGGAGATCCTCGATAGTCTGTATTGTCCTAGGAGCCAACCCTCCATTTAGAGTCTTTGAGGGCTTTATTAAGAGGATTTGGGGAAATTTGGGTGTGGAGAGGATTGTTAGAATGCATTCTGGGTTTACTTTGGTGAGTTTCAAGGATGAAGTAACCAGGGACATTATCCTAGAAACAGGGGTTATTCAATTCGATAAAAAACCTGTTGTTCTTAGACCATGGTCCGAGGACATGGACACTGCACAAATGATAAAATCGGTGCCCGTTTGGATAAGGTTGAATGGTTTAGGCCTTCAGTATTGGGGTAAGAAGAACTTGAGTGCGCTTGTAAGCACAATTGGGAATCCCATAATGGCTGATAAGGTAGTGCTTGAAAGAACCATGGTGAAATTTGCTAGAGTGTTGGTAGATGTAGAGATCAAAGATGAACCCCCGAGGTCCATTACTTTTGTTAATGAGAAAAAACAGCTTGTTGAGCAACATGTTGAATATGAGTGGTTGCCAACGAAGTGTGCAGCTTGTAATATGCTTGGTCACAATGTCTCAAATTGCAACAAGGATAAGCCATTTATGTGAAGGAAAAAGCAACAAGGGGATAAAAGGAAAGATGAAGAAAAAGAGATGATTGTTGAGAGTGTTCTAGCACAAGGAAATACTGAAACATCAGAAGAAGAGGCAATCCCAATCGATAATGTGAACCAGCTGAGTACAGAGGAAGGGATCGGCCATTCCAAATAGGTAGCGAAACCTCAGGGGAGTAAAAATGCTGAAAGTTGGGTAACGCCTAAAAAGAAGGGGACAAAAATAGTTGCAAAAACCCAGTAGGAGGCAGCAACTCGGAATGGCTATGAAGCTTTGCAAGAAGCAGAGGGGGATATGGTTACTGTTCTGGGAATTAATGGATAGACACAATATGTTGGATATATTTTACCAGGATCTAGATTTACTAACAAGTATGTTTCATTAACATCCTAATATGAATTCTAAAACAATGAAATAAACACATATAAAGTTTAGTAAACCTTACATTGGGTGCAGCGGAATATAATGACTCCTTCTATTCAGATCTCTAGCCCTTGATTCCTTTCTGTACCAGAGCATCACCAAGATCTGAACCTAGATCTCTTTCTCTCCTTCCTTTGATGCTGAATCTCCTTCTAGTTGTTTGGAATCTCCTACAGTCTTACACACTATGATTGAGATACCACTTGATGTGTGTGGGCACTCACTCATTCACTAATGGCTGAAAATATTTAGTGTGAAGAAAGGCTTGGTGTTTTGAATTTAAGAAGAAAGAAGAAGGAAGAGGTCTCATCTAGGTTTTCAGCTTTGGAGGCATTAGTTGGATAATGAGACCATAACCTTCCTTTTATACTATTCTTAAATAGGGTTAGGGTTGAATTAAATGGATTAAAAAAGAATAAAATATTGGGCAATAAATCACTCTTGGCCATACACTCAAGTGAGCCAATCTCTAGTTACAATTTTGCCAATTTATTTCAAACCACTTATTCTTCTTTTCAATAATACCATATTTTCCAATTCAACCTTATAAATGCCAAACTATATATTTAATAATTAAGATAACTATCAAATAAAATTGTCATTTATAATATTTATTAATTAGACTCCATAAAGTCTATTAATTAACAAATAAACCCCAAAACACTATTTCTTCACAATCAAGCCATAACATAGTGAAAATTCATAAAGTAGACATAGTCTAACTTTAGAATTATAATTGATTAATCAAAAGCAATTAACTGAGTCTTACAAGCAGTATGGTCTCAACTAGTATGGGGACCATGGGTCTATATATCCGAGCTTCAATAAATAGATCAAGAATTTATATCTTAAATTCACTGACTTATTAATTCTCGTTGAATCCACGTATAGAACTTAGAATTGCACTCTCAGTATGTAGAACGCTCCATATGTTCCACCATATAGACACGTCATTAGTTATCCATTATTATAATCCTAATTTGATCAATGATCCTCTATATAGATGATCTACACTGTAAAGGGATTAGATTACCGTAACACCCTACAATGTATTTTATCCTTAAAACACTTAACCCCGTATAAACAATATTTCAACTAAGTGAAATGAGTACTCCATCATTTATTTTCATTTGGTCAAGCTCGAAGGAAATCATCCTTTACTTTATATTTGTTAGATTGAAGCTATAGATTCCATATTTATGTTAGCGCTCCCACTCAATTGCACTATCATGTTCCCAAAATGTACGTATCACCCTGACCCAAAAGTAGGCTTAACTAACAAATCAAAGAACATGTATAATACTCTTGAGATCGAACCTAAACATATCAGGATTAAGATCATTTGATCTAGGATCAACAGGAGATATTGAATTGAATAGATATTACGGTAAATTTAATATATCTAATCAAAGTTCAATATCGGCCCCTTCCGATGTATACTCCATACATCCGATACTGGTAAACTTTGCCAATGCCCTGGAAAGGACATAACACTTATCCAAGGTGTAAGAATACCTATCGCTGATTATACCATGTCAGTCTAAATCTAGTGAACTGACAAATCAGGGAATAAACTTTCGAACATATAATTAAGATTATATTCCACTGTGTTGACAACACTATAATCATTAACAAATTCATATGTTCTGGACTTAAATAGAATTCATACATTATATATATAATCATGAAATAAATCATGTGAACCATGCAACATAAAATGTTATTTCTGATCTTTATTAATAAGTAAATTTGATTATATTGAAATGAGTTTTATTTAGGGCATAAAACCTAACACAATATTATTGGTTGGAATATGAGAGGGCTGAATAAAGTTGAGAAGCAGCGGGAGTTGTTTGACTGTTGTCGGATAAATAAGATTGGTTTTGGGGCTCTCTTTGAGACCAAAATCAACCATGATAATGTTTCTAGTTTGATTGCTAATAACCCAGGCTGGAAGTTCTACTCTAGTCAGGTAATATCGTATAGAATTTTGTTTTTTTGGATAGATACTCTTGTGAAAGTAGAAATCCTTTTGGAGGATAAGCAAATGGTTCACTCTAAGCTCAAAATGGTGGGTTTTAATGAGGAATTTTTTCTAACAGTTGTGTATGGAAGTAATCATCTAATTGAAAGGAAGGAGCTGTGGGATAATCTAGTGGCTATTGGTCACCTGAATAAGCCTTGGATCGTCCTTGGGGATTTCAATGCCATGTTCACTCATAAAGATAGGTGTGGGGGTCGAAAAATCAAAGATGCTGAGATTCAAGATGGTCAAAATTGGCTCGCTTAGGGTCAAGTGGAAGAGATGAAAACTGCGGGTGCTTTCTACACTTTGTCTAACAAGCATGAGGAGGGTAGTAGAGTACATTCAAAGCTTGACAGGATTTTTATCAACGAAAGGTGGCTTGATAGCTTCACTAACACAGAAGCAAGCTACAGATGGGGTGTGATTTCAGATCACAACTATTGTCTCATTAAACACCCCAACATTAGCAACAGGGGTCTCAAACCTTTTTTCTTTTGTAACTACTGGATGTTCAAGGATGGGTACACGGAAAAAGTGCTCTCCACTTGGAAGAAGATGAATGTTAATGATCTCAAAATCCTAAGCAAACAACTCTACAGAGTCAAACACTTGCTCAAAACCTCCTTTGTCTCTAATCGGGAGGATGTGACAAACGAGTATACTGTTGCGAAAGAGAATTACAATGTTGCTCAAGAGAAATTGGCGTTCAATCCCCTCTGTAATACAACAGCTAAAGAGGAGAAAGCTGCTCATGAAGCATTTCAGAAGGCTCGAGAGCAATACTTTAGCTACCTCCACCAAAATTCAAAAGTTAGTTGGTTGCGGTTTGGTGATGAAAAAACAAGCTATTTTCACTCAATTATGAAAAGAAGAAGAGAAGAGAATTTGTTCCAATAGTATTGATGGAGTTGTTGTTGATGAGTACGACAAAGTTGTTGAACACTTTCTCAACCACTTTCATAACTTCATGGGGAGACAAAGTACGACGACTAGAAGAATGGAACTGGATTGTCTTGAACACGAAAATAAGCTGAACATTGAGCAACAAGTTCAACTAATTCGTCCATTTAAAAAGAAGGATGTGAAAGAGGCTTTATTTGACATCCACTCTTCGAAAAGCCCAGGGCCGGATGGTTTTGGTGCTGGTTTTTCCAAAGGCCTCTGGGAGGAGATAGGAGATGACATATCTAAAGCGGTGTTGGGTTTTTTCCAGACTGGCTCTCTCCCTACGGAGATGAATGAGACTACTATTTCTCTCATTCCCAAGACTGAAAGTCCGCAAAATGCAGGAGATTTCCGGCCTATTGCCTGCTGCAACACCATTTATAAATGTATCTCCAAGATGATGTGTTCCAAGAACCAAGGTGCATTTATCAAGAAAAGGTTACTAGCTCACAACATCCTAATCCTACAAGATCTATTAAAAGGGTATACTCGGAGTAACATCTCTGCTAGATGCATCATGAAGATCGACTTGAGCAAAGCGTATGACACTGTGGATTGGTGCTTTGTAGATGATCTTTTTGAAAGGGCTTTGTTTTCCCTCCAGATTTATTTCATGGATTCAAAGTTGCCTCCATGGAGCTTCTTATTCCCTTATATTAAATGGAAGAATTCAAGGGTCTTTCAAAGGTGAGAAGGGTCTTCGTCAAGGCGACCCCAATGTCCCCGCTCCTTTTTGTTCTCATTATGGAGTATCTAACGAGACTGCTTATTCAGAAGTTTAAGGAGAAGGGATCGGGTTCCATCCCCTTTGTAAGTCTTTAGGGCTTGTCAATCTTTGCTTTGCAGATGATCTTATAATTTTCTGCAGGGAAAATGAGAAATCTGTCAAGTGTGTTAGTGAAGCTTTTCAGATATTTAGTGAAGCAACAGGGTTAATGGCCAACAAAGCAAAATCTACGGTGTACTTTGGAGGGATCCAAGCTGAAAAACAAACAAAGGCTCATGAAGATTCTTAGAATGGATGAGGGAAGCTTTCTACTCAAATATCTTGGAGTTTATCTTAGGCCAACAAAATGGCATTTCTCTGATTGTGGAATTATTATTGATAAAGTCCGCAAACACTTGCATAATTGGGCTAGCAAGAATTTGTCATTTGCAGGAAGAGCTCAGTTGATCCATTCTATTCTCCTTGGGGTTCGAAATTATTGGATGAGTTTGTTCTTAGTTCCCCAAAAAGTTACTGCAGCTATTGATAAATGTTGCAGAATTTTCTTTGGGGCTCTAACAGCAATAGAGCAAAATGCACAGTCCTTCTTGGGAAAAGGTCTGTCTCCCAAAAAAGTTAGGAGGCATTGAGTTTCGAGAGGGTAAAAAATGGAATATTGCTCTAATGGCCAAATATATTTGGGCTATTTCGAGTGAACAAGAAAACTTATGGGTTCGGTGGATAGATGCTATATACCTGAAGGGTCAGACTTTCTGGGCAGCAACTTTTAAACAAGACACAAGTTGGTATTTTAAGAATCTTCTTCGTCTTCGCTCGGTGATAGGTGAAGAAGATGTCAAGAAGGCTGAAAAAAGAGGTAATTTCAAAGCAAAACTATTCTATCTCTCTTTTAGTCAGTCTCACATGGTTGATTATGCAAAGAATATATGGAATAGGATGAATGTGCCAAAACACATATTTATGGGATGGCAAATTGTCAATGATCAGCTATTAACTAGACACAAACTTAGCAGATTTATCTCTATTCCTTCTACTCTTTGCCCGACACAAACTTAGCAGATTTATCTCTATTCCTTCTACTCTTTGCCCGGTTTGCAATTCAACAATTGAAGACCATTAACACCTATTTATAAGCTGTTGTTTCACCAAAAAAGTAGTGCAGGAAATAACCACCTGGTGTGGTTTTTTTTCTTGGCCGTACAACATCCTGGAGTGGTTCTCCCGTCCCTCGAACAACTTGCAAGAGAAGGTGCTAAACGCGATTGTTTTGGCGACTTTATACTTTATTTTGCTGTATTTTTTATCTTAAATGTAATACTATAGACTGCATTAGCAAAGAGATAAGGCAGGTGGTGAAATATAGGTTGCTTTGTTGTAGCAGTGGGGGGAAAACAAAAAAGTTTGATGAATATATATTCAATGTAATCAATAGCTGGTAGAGGGGCTGCTTGGTTTTTGGGCGGCTGGGTGTTGTTTTTGTTGTTCTTTGCTGGTTTTGAATAAAGAACCTCTTCTTGTTCAAAAAAAAAAAAATATTAATATAACATGTGCAGTAAGTTTCTAAAAAATATAAGAGATATTAGTTTTAGACCTTTGATCAACAAGGAGGAATTATTGAATATTTGCAGGTCCAGACCTTATGTGGATTTTTTTTATTGGATCAGCACTTAACACAACTGCAACAATATCTGTAATTAACATTGAAAGAAATATCATTAGTAATTTGGTAATAATTATGATCATAAAAATTCAAATTATATAAATATTACCAACAGAAGTTTTTGTATCAACATAGGCGTCTAGTTGATCAAGATAATACAAGTTGTAGGGTTCTTCAAAGCTCCATTGAATTTCTTCAGTTGTTTCTTCAATTGATGTAGAAGTAGGCTCCATTCAAATTGATTGTCAACAATTTTAAACTCTTCATGTACTGGCTTTATAAGCATTGGAAATTAAGTAGGCTTGTGAAATATTTAAGGTATCCCCGAAATGATTGATTGCATTGCCATACAGAGTAGCTTGTATGCGATTTTTCTATTTATAATAAATAAAAAATACACAAAGTAATGTAAGAAAGTATCTTTTGTAGAGAATTTATAGTTAATTAATTAATAATCTTATATTTTGTAACTGAAACAAAATTTAAATTTAATTTATATAGTTTATATAGATTTATGAGTTGTAATAAATATACATCAATATCAACAAGAATTATACGTTGGTACAATACTCCATTGCGAGAAAGAGGTGGGATAAATTTTTTAATAACAGTAACTTTTGCTATCCATCCTCTAGTAGTTGGTGTAATTTCTTGTAGTAATTTATATTGAGGATTCATGTTTGATCTGTAAAAAAAAAAATAGCAATTAGTAAAATTAAAATGTATAATAAATATTGGTGATAAAAATTGCGAAGATATATAAGAAGAGAATCATACATAAGAACTTCTGTATAGTATTGCTTAATAATAAGATCTCTTCATAAACAATGTTGAAGGTATAATTATAATCATCTTTGTTGCCTCTGATGGTGGTCTAATGAGAATTCTTAGAGCTGATAAAGTTTTTGCTCTAGATAGGGCAACATATAACTGTCCATGGGAGAAAACCGACTCTGGTAAGAATACACCAACCGAATCTAAAGTTTGTGCCTGAACTTTGTTAATAGTCATAGTAAAACTTAATCTAATGGGAAACTGAGTGCGTTTAAATGGGAATATATTTTTTTCATTTTCCAATGGAGTAAAAGGTATTCTGGGTAAAAAAATTCTCTTTCCAGAATGAATTCCAGTAACTATTTCAGCATCAATAATATAAGAGCCAAATTGTCGACATATAAGACGTGTTCCATTACAAATCCTTCAGAAGTAATAATATTACGAAGTAATATAATTGGACAATTTAATTTTAGTGTTAATTCATGAGCAGAGAATCCACTTGGTGTTAAGCTATTCATAAAGTCTTCTTGTACTCCTTGTTCATTTTTATCTATAGTTTCACCAAAACTATAACTTTTTACGGAGTTACCAGAAAATCGATTAATAAGAATTTTATTAATATGGTAAACATACTCATTTTTAGGAGTTAATATTACGCGATTGAGTATTGTATTCATATTTTCTATGGAGTTATTAATATTTGGGAAGACGAAATCTATTAAGTTGTTAAGCGAAGTATCATCGTCCTCATAAGGTAAAATCATAGATGAGAGTAGTTGTATCTTTCCATCTATAGTTGGTTCGGTTCCATTGCCAATATTTAATAAATAATTACTAAATAAGGGATCTTGTCTAGCGCGCATGTTGTCTGTTAATGTAATTTTAGTAAACTTGCATTAATCATCTGTTCTCTTGTACCTTTAGGAACAACAGGTATGTCGAAAATCACTTCCAAAAACTATAACTTTACTAGCAAAAGGAAGAGTGGAATTATTTATGTCTTTCAACATGTAGTTTAATGCTTCGATAGCTTATTTATTTGACATTGGTGCCTCATCCCAAATAATAAGTTTTGTTAGTTGCAGTAATTTGCTTAAACCTGATTGTTTACTAACTGCACAAGAACTATAATTATCTAAGTGAAGGGGTATTTTAAATAGAGAATGAGTTGTTCGACCGCCATGTAAAATAGAAGCTGCAATACCCGAAGATGCAACAGCTAGTGCTATCATTTTTTTGAATGAACTGTAGCCAAAATGGTCTTATACAAGAAAGTTTTTCCAGTTCCTCCAGGACCATCAATAAAGAAAAGGCCAGTTTGATTGTTGAAAATCGTATTTAATATTAAGTTGAATGCATTTTTCTGTTTCAAATTTAATAAATTAGCAGCTAATATGCCATCTTCGGTAACAAGAATTGCTAATGGTTCAATTATCTCTTTATATTGTTTATCAATTTTGTTGTCACTTATGTAATTATCAACTAAGTTATAATCATTGATATCTTTTCCCATTGAATATAGAATAAATTTGATGTGATTTAGAACATTAGTTCTTATTGTAGGTTGGGTATCCGTTATAGTATAATAGTCTTCAGACATTGGTTGTTCAAATTTCCGCCATAACTCTTTAGGGTTAGTAGGTTTACAGTATACTAAGATGGTAGCAAACAAACAATGTAAGCTATAGGGCATATTAAATGATGAGGCTTCTGATAAACATTGTTCTAAATTTGTGTCAGCTTCTAATAATCCACTAAGTAAAGTAGCTTCTCGAAAAGAGGTTACATCTTTACCTTTAACTGTCTTTAAATAGTCAAATGAGGTTGGCCCACGAACATGATTTAATAATAAACATAAAAGAATACCTCTCACCTTCTATTGGGTTAACTGTGACAAGCCTACCTAAAGTTTCAATGCGCTTTCTAATAGTCCAAATTTTATATTGCTGGTTCCAAACAAAATGTTCTGGAAACTCTTTATAAAGTAATGTTTTAGCTTTTTCATCAATTTTATTCATTTGAAAAAATTCTATCAGCATAGATTTTGATGTATTATTATCTCTTAGGACATTATTTAAATAATTTGTATGCTTAAATGTAAGAGATTGTTTATTTTCAAGATGAACCTGTAACACTTGTACATGTGGATGCATCTCATTTCATGTAAATGCATATATTCTCCATGTAGCTTCAGGAGGAGAGACCCATCTACCAAGTTGGTAGAAATCTATTTTATTAATATCATTTTGATCATTTTCTGAATTAATGTGAACAACAATACGATCATGTCCTTTGTAGACATATTTGTATAGATATTTGATAGCTTTGATAGTCAAAAAAATTCTACATTAAGATGACAGTTATATTTTGCAAGTAGATAAGAAACAGTGTAGAGTAAATATATAGGTGTTTTTTTCCTTTTAATATCTTCAAAAAATAATGAAATGTAATATTGATTTTAATATATACACTAATAAAGAATTACACAAATAGAAGAGAATTAAATATGTTTTTTTTAAAAAAACCAAATGAGTTTTGAATAAAGTCAATAATAATAAAATAGTGTTACTTAAGATGACAAACATGGTTTTATTATTTATGCTAAGGTTAGGGGCAATTATATTTGTTTATTTTATTTGATCATAATATCAGATATCAAAAACAAATAACCAGGAACACACTCAGCGAGCTAACAAACTCAACCTATATATCTCAAGCTTTATAAAGGTATCTTTTTTTTTTCATTCAACAGCAATAGTGTAATACACAACAAATAAGTGATATGGTGCAACTTTTTTTCATATGTAATTAATGCGCACATATAAGAAAAGTAGACAATAACTTCAAATAATAAATCTTAAAATTACATTTAACCTATTTTTTGGTTGTTCCAAAGGCATATACAAAAACATAGATATCATAAAGGTAAACCACAAATCATAGTCAATGATACTATGCAATTAAAAAGAAGATAAAGAGAAACATATATTAATTTTTTTGAAAAGAAAAAAACATATATTAATTGTCAAAACCAAACTTATTTAAATCTACTCATAGTCCTAAATCTCTAATAGATACAAAAGAGAATAAGAAAGTTCATAAAATTGTAA
This sequence comes from Cannabis sativa, assembly GCF_029168945.1. Classification (NCBI taxonomy): domain Eukaryota; kingdom Viridiplantae; phylum Streptophyta; class Magnoliopsida; order Rosales; family Cannabaceae; genus Cannabis; species Cannabis sativa. The sequence goes on along the minus strand of NC_083602.1, from coordinate 24,539,428 downwards.
ACAACCCAAGTCATAACTGTAAGGATAAATTTAAAAACTTAGAAACAATAGTTGAAACTGGTAAGTCAATCGTAGTAAGTGTATGTTTATACAAAAGTCAGGTATGCAAGCTCAAACATTTTAAGAGATGAGACAATTAAAAATAGAGCATCACAGTACATTATTATGTAAGCTTTAAGTAAAACATGGTAGTAATTTTTGTACACTGTAAATTCTAGCAAAATTGTGACAAAAGAAGCTAGAGGCTGGATAAAATAAAATATTTTCATCATTGTTACCAAAAACAACATGTGTAAGATACCAATAAATATATAATGTATATGCACTCACCCAGTATACAGTGAAAGGTGTAGGAAAAAAAAATTAGCAAAACAAATAAATCGCACTAAAACAACAAAATAGAAAAGTAAAATATTAAAGAACCCACCCTTTGAAGAACAACAAAAAGAGATTGAGAGCTGGAGAGAGAACTCAAGAAATGAACAATAACAGTGACATATTTTGAGTATTACTGCTAGTCCTTAAATCGGTAGTACAAATATAAGGAGTGACAAAAATAACTTAATATCAGAACAAGAAATGATCATTTAGGGAAATTTTATGACTTTTTTATTTTCAATGCTAAAGCACACAAAATTTATAATAAAAATAACAAGAAATCACATCTGTAATTGATCTTTTATACCCCTTCAATACTTTTAAATTTCTTTTTTGAATAAGATAACCCATAAAAAAGAGAAATAACAAATAAATCTACCTAACATTCACATATATACCCATCAAAGCATAAAATCTAAATATATAATACAAAATTGCACAAAATAAAATCATATATACATGAAAGTAAATCTCTTGTCAAGATATGCACTGTGTTAAAAAGTAGTTATGATTGCACAATTTGCCATTTATATTGAGTATATAAAATTTGCTATTCATAATTGAGAAATTATAATAAAAACAAATTTGGGGCTTCAGAATTTTAATAAACAAATAACAGTGATAAAGCCTTGGGCAAAAAAAAAAAACAATAGTGACAGTGATATGATTTTATAAACAATTAAATCCAAATTTCTTAATTCAAAAATATTCATCCAACAAAATATATTTGAAACCTAGATGAATAAACAACTTACATAATAATAGCCATAAAATTCTTGTGATTTATGTAGACAAGAGCATCAATAACATTAGTTTAGTTAGGATTTACACAAGAATATAAGAACTTTTTATTTTAGAGAGAGAAAGAAACTGGCATAGTAGTTATTGTGAATTTATATTACAAGAAAACAGAATTTGGGTGATGGAGAGACCAAGAGTAAGGAATTTGTACTTCCTTGAGAAACACATCGAAAATAGAGAACTATTTTTTTATGTAATAATACCATAAAAATTTTAAAAAGGAGAAGAACAATTTTTTGGTGCATAAATTTTTTCAACTGTTCATGTATATGGTGTTAAGAGTTGTTACTTTTAACACCCAAAAATGCAAAAAGCAGTAAAAAAAAGATACATACGTCTTATTCAAAAATCAAAATGAGAGCAAGTTTTCAAGATGAAGAAAAATAGGCTTCTTTCTTTGCTCCACGGATAGCAAAAGAGAGTATTAATATATAAATACTTTGTGGAAGTCATAAGAATGTTATTTAAAATTTGTTACTGCCTAAGCTGAAATTGGATCCTCTAACATTGAATATCTATAACTCCAAAGATATTTGATACTAAGAATAAAAATAAAAACATAAAATCTAAGTATCTAGCTATTGCAAAAGCAACAATGAATAATGAAATATCTTCTAAGAAAAATATTGGGCGAAATTTTGTTTGATGAATTTTTTTTGTGTAGTTAAAATTCTCCTCATGCCACTTTGTATATATATTTGTGCATATACACTATGGCCATTTTTTTATGGCAGCAGTTTGTTTATTTCAATTTTTTGAAGGTTGCTTATAGTATGTAAGTAGTCATAGATTCAAAGCTTTTAATATGTTTTAATTGATTTTTTATACTTGTATACACATTGACAGTGTTTAGTGCTTAGAATACCTTGTTGTACAATTATTTAAAATTAAATCCTTCATTTTTTTTCTCTCTAAAATGCCTCGAAATTATAAATTTCTTTGTAAACACATCTCCTCTTTTGCATTTTGTTCATTTTTTTTAAATATTGCTATTGAAAAACCAAAATGTAAGAACGTTTCCAATATGAAGAAAAATAGGCATCTTTTTCTTTTACTCCACAGATAGCAAAATAGATTCATGTGTATGGGATAGCTATATTTCAGTTGCCTATATTTTTATTATAAAACTAACATTTATTAACTGGATTGTGAGATCCCAAATAACACAATATTAATACATATTGTGCAATCTCTTCATTAAAAATTACAAAACTAATAGCAAGAAAAATAAACATATGGCATAGAATCAATATCGATAAACAAACTGAAAATATAATCATTATACAAGTAATCTTTATATAATTCAATGAATTAAAAATGCATAAAATATTGAGTAAATAGCTTAATAATACAAATAATTCTAACAGCAACTTACCTTGATTGTATTTGAAACTAATAAAAGTTGGAGAAATCTTGAACAGTTTGCAATATTTTAAAGCTTATAAAGAAAAAGAAGAACATCATATTAGAGAAAACTAATAAACATCATAAACATAATTAATGTAGATGGTCAATATTTTTTAACATACAAATAGAATCGTAGAGCGAAGAAACATTAAAAAATTTCTATTCCAATAAATATAATTCAAATAAAAACCTAAACCCTATAATTCTGCAAATGACAGTTCAACTACAAGTCACTATATCTACAAGTGCCAAACAAAAACAGAAACAAAAGGCAGCACCACTAAATTTTAGCATAATCTTATAATCAAGCAACTAAACGCACGTTCATTGTTCGAACCCATGATCTTTTTATGCTGACAAAAATTAATGACAAACATACATTTCTATCAATTAACATAAAAAGTGAACATTGAAGTAATATAATACAACTTTCAAAATCCAGAATAATAAAGTATTAGGTTCAAGATTCAAATTTAATATATTTTAATTGATTTATAATATGAGTTATTTAGATTTGTATTCACATTGATAGTGTTTAGTGCTTAGAATACCTTGCTGTACAATTATTTAAAATAAAATCCTTCATTTTTGTTCTCTGTAAAATGCCTCCAAATTATAGATTTCATTGTAAACATGTCTCTTCTTTTGCATTTTGTTCATTTTTTTAAACATATTTCTATTCAAAAACCAAAGTTTGAGAACATTTTCAATATGAAGAAAAATAGGCATCTTTATCTTTTGCTCCACAAATAGCGAAATGCCTTCATGTGTATGGGGTAGCTATATTTCGGTTGCCTATATTTTCATTATAAAACTAACATTTATTTACTGGATTGTGAGATCTCAAATAACACAATATTAACACATATTGTGCAATCTCTTTATTAAAAATTACAAAGCTAATAGCAAGAAAAATAAACATATGGCATAGAATCAATATCGATAAACAAACTGAAAATATAATCAATGTACAAGTAATTTTTATATAATTCAATGAATTAAAAAAGCATAAAATATTGAGTAAATAGCTTAATAATACAAATAATTCTAACAACAACTTACCTTGATTGTATATGAAACTGATAGAAGTTGCAGAAATCTTGAACAGTTTGTAATATTTTAATGCCTATAAAGAAAAAGAAGAATATCATATTAGAGAAAACTAATAAACAGCATAAACATAATTAATGTAGATGATCAATTTTTTTTAGCATACAAATAGAATCGTAGCATGAAGAAACATTAAAAACTTCTTGTTCCAATAAACATAATTCAAATAAAAACCTAAACATTATAATTCTGCAAATGACAGTTCAACTATAAGTCACTATATCTACAGTTGCCAAAGAAAAACAGAAACAAAAGGCAGCACCACTAAATTTTAGCATAATCTCATAATCAAGAAACTAAACGCACGTTCATTGTTCGAACCCATGATCTTTTTATGCTAACAAAAATTAATGACAAACATACAATTCTATCATTTAACATAAAAGTGAACATTGAAGTAATATAATACAACTTGAAATCCAAAATAATAAAGTATTAGGTTCAAGATTCAAATCTAGGCAATCCTAATCTACCCAGCACAAAAAAAGTGGGGGAGAAAACCCAAAAATAAGTACGATCCAAGAGAAACGAATAGTTCAATACGAAAGTACGAATCCAGCATTAGATGCAATAAAATTACAGCAAAGAGAGACTACAAGTAAATCCATATTGAACATAACAATATGAAAAACAGATACCTTTTTGGAGTGACTGATAATACGGGAAGCATAAAGCCAAAGAGAGTAAATGGAAGTAAATTTTTTAAAGGAAAAGTTTATACCCTGTCAATTTGATGTACCGTTCTGATCGTATAAAGAATAGTATACTTATACAAATTTTCAAGAAGAGGGTGGTTTGATGAATCTAATGACACGTACATATGATGAGTCGACATTAATATTGACTCATCACTAACATACACATAAATTTACCACGTATACTGTGAGCAAGCTTTTTAAAATTCTACTAAGAGATGAGTATCGATTATAAGAGGAAAAAATGATAACATGCAAAATCAATAATCTTACATTGTAACACGTATACTGTGAGTAAGTTTTTGAAAAATCTAGTAACAAATAAGTATTAGTTCAATTACCAAAAAAAAAAAAGATAAGTATCAGTTCTAAGAGAGAAAAATGATAATATAAAAAATTAATAATTTGACATTGTAACACGTATACTGTGAGTAAGCTAAATATAGATAACTTTCAAAATCTAGAGTTTTCCTTTGTAGAAAAAAAGTTTGCTAAATGAATATAATAAATCACAACAAGAAATTGATCACATGCATCATGAAAATTGTGTGCCTTTCTATTATTTTCTGGTACAATTAGGGATTTTATATTAAATTAGGGATTTTTGCATTTATATGTATAGTGATAAAAGAAAAAATTAAGGAATGAGGGAATTTAAAATCAATGAAAAAGAAATTCATATATAAAAGCATACTTACAATTGATAAGAAAGACTATAATTGTTGGACAGTGTGGGCGCACCATCCTAACTGTTGTAGAAGCCATAATTTCAATCAGATCACCCATTATTGGTTGGTGATTGCAGGGAGTTGAAGATGAAGAGATTCAGGAGGCAATGGCAAGAGAGAAAGCAATAGAGAAGAGACTCTAACCAGGGAAAAGGAAAATTAGAGAAGAGAAAGAGTTTTAAAAAGGAAAATTAGAGTTTTCAAAGGAAAGTTGCAGAGAAGAGAAAGAGGAAAATGAAAATGTCAAGAGAGAGAATAGAGACTCTACACAGGGAAAAGCAAAGCTAAAAAGTCTCAGTCAACAAAAATACCTAATTACAAAAGCTTTATTGCAATAGTAAAATTATATTAAAAATGTCAATAAACAAAAACACCTTATTACAAAAGCTTACACGTTGCACTTTATACATTAACAAAGGGAAAAATTATAAATACCTAATTTGATTTTTTATGCTTACATTTGGTTAAAAAAAATTTCCTAAACAAATAATAACTAATATTTGTAGGATATTACAACTTTTATGATATCCCTAAAATACCCCCCATTTACATGACTCTCATTTACACCATCGGACCACCCATCGAACCCATTGGACCATCCATCGGACCATATCTGCTACCAATTTTTTTTTTTATGTTTTTATACATAAAAAATAGCATCAGGTGACTATCGGACCACCATTGGACCCCATCAGACCAGATCGGCTACCAATTTTTTTTTATGTTTTTGTACATACAAAAGTAGCATTAGGTGACCAGCGGACCACCATCGGACTATCATCGGACCCCATCGGACTACCAAATTTTTTTATTTTTTTTTATGATTTTGCACTAAAAAAAAGTATGGGAAATTTGAGAGGGGTATTTTTGGGTTTTAGATAAAGTGGTCATATATTTTCAATGGTGATATGTATTAGTTTAGGCATAAAATATTAGGTATATGTAAGTATAGAAAATTAAATTTCCCTTTTATAAAGGGCAAAAGTGTCTTCACAACTATCACCTCATTACCATACTTTTATAATAGTAAGATATAACATACATTATATATATACATATATACATTTATATATACACTAATATATATTAGGGTTTTAATATACATATACATATATACATTTACATATACATATATATATACATTTACACATATACACACATATAAATTAATATACATATATATACAATTACATATATATACATATACACATATATATATACATATATACACATATTTATAAAAAAAATATTTTTATACACAAATAACCTGAAATTACTATATATACTCAAATAAAAGCTAAAATAAATAAAATAGAGATTACCTTGAGTGTAATATGAAATACGAAGAACAATAGGAGGCTCGGGCAGCGGTGGCCGGAGGTGCAGCGGCAACTTCTCGTCGGGGTCCAGTAGAGTTTTTTTTATTAGTTTTTGGAATAAAAATGACAAAAAAATTAAAAAAAAAAAAAAAGAAAGAAATGAAGATTCGGTGGAGAAAATAAGAGATTGGATGGTGAAAATGGTGATTTTTTAGGAGGAGATGGGGCGGCCGGCGGTGGTGGCTCGGAGAAGACGCAGAGAGAAAGGAGGAGGAAGAAAGAGAAAAAAAGAGAAAAATGGGGGAGGGGGTGCGTCCCAGGCTTTATTCAGCCTAGACTTTTGTCAGCGCAATTCGATGCGCCGGCAAAAGTCCAGGCTGAATAAAAAAACCATGAAATGCTGCGTTTCATTTAAGTGGGGACTTTTGCCAGCGCAATTAACTACGCCGGCAAAAGTTTCCTACAAAATTTTCCCACACGTTTTCATTTAGGCGGGAAGTTGACCGCCAAAAAATTTCAAGACTTTTGCCAGCGCATAAATGTGCCGACAAAAGTCAACACCTGATGCAACGTGTCTTTTGGTCAAATGGTCACTACTTTTGCCGGTGCAATTACATGCACCGGCAAAAGTCCCCACCTTCTTTTACGCGCACGTTTTTTTACTGAGAGGGAAATTGACCGCCTTTTTTCACAGTTTTTCCGGTGTATTTTAGCGTCGAAAAAAGTAAAAAAATATTAAAAAAAAAAAAAGTAAATAACTTTTGCCAGCGAACTTGTAGTACTTCGCTGGCAATATTCACTATTGCCGGCAAAATATGGCGGTAAACAAACTTGGTTGACTTCTTTTGCTGGCGCATTTGTTGACTTTCGCCGGCATTGAGTGACATTTGCCAGCGCGATTGAGCAATTGTGCCGATAAAAGTGGACATTCTTGTAGTGTAATATACACCCCTATCATCTAACATATAGGTTACTTTCATAAATCTTTCTTGATTGTCTCCTAATGTTCCTTGTTTGATTACATCTTAGATGGCTCCTACTCAATAGTAGGAGTCTGGTTAAATTTGTACACAAGAGTACATTTAACCTCTTACTATTGGTTCTCAGGGACATCTTGTTGTGACATATTGTCTTAGTCTCGAAACTATAAATTTCTTCTAGACTAAGTCATCAACATAGAAATCTAGTATTAACATTAATGTAAAATACTTGCTTAAGATTAAGTAATCATTAGAGATACCATAAAATATTTCATGAAGATTAAGTATTTTTCCCAAGTCATTCGAATAGATTTTGCAAAATTCTCCTATTTTATCCTCAAAATTTTGATAAATTATTTCTATCCATATGAATGGCTAGATTTACTTTCTCAGTTGAATTCTAAAGTTCTTATCATGATCATAACATAATAATCTTTCACTAGTGTCATCCAAATAAAGATGGGCTTAGAATTTTAAAATTCTCCCACTCAAATAAGGTATTGTGATACTATGTCCAAGAATTTTATTGGTATCAATTTCTATTACAACAGTAACATATAAATTGAAACAAAATACAGGATCAAGAATAAGTTCTAATAATTTGTTAATTTATTCATTATATTACATCCATGTCTAATCAAAATATGTGTGTCATAGAGATTCTGTGGTGTATTGAGTATAGTCTAGAGTTCAAAATGAACTACATATGTCAATAGCTTCATCCACCCCTAAGTGTTATAGAGATCATGTGGAGTTATGAATATAATCTAGAGTTCAATAGATGTAAAAGATCATTGAACTGCATATATTTCTTCTTAACTTCTTCCACCCCTATCAGATCAAAAGATCTTTTTACTAAACAAAATCTTAATAATTGCTTAAGAAATTAACAATTATTCATAAACATTGAATTTGAATTCGAAGTGTTTATGTGGTATATTTCTTTGCAGAGAATCATATACCATAGATTTTGCATCAATAATAAAACACAAACACATACAAAATATGATAAACATATAAATATAATTAGTATTGGCATAAAGTTAAAGAAAATATGAAGCTCAATTCATAAATGCAATTCATAATGAAAATTTCTTAAAGAGAAAATTTTATTAATAATCTCAAAATTGTCATAATGAATTGTCTGCATAAATATGAAATAGGGAATAAAATCTCAAACTAATAATTGAAACTAAATTATTCATAAACTAAAATAATTAATTCAAAAATTAAAGAAGATTCGAGCTTCATCTTCACTTGGACAATCTCCACCCTTCTGTCCAGCCATCCAACTCAACTCGCTAGGATAGCAATCTAAGTTTAAGCAGCTGGAGCTAAAATAAGAAGAAAATAAACATGGTTATTAGATCCAGAATTATTAACCAAAGAGGATAATAATTCTCTAAAACACATGAGTTTATAGCATATATAGAAATACCTTATTTCTTTGCCAAAAACTTAGGACACTGGGGTTTCCAGTGGTCCTTTTCGTTGTAATAGAAGCACTTTCCTTTTTGCTTTGCATTGGGATTAGCAGCCTTTTTCTTATTAACTGTGTTAACAGCTTGAAGAGGCTTCTTGCTATTCTTCCACTTCTTCTTTTTGATGGGGTTTCAAAGCAGAGCCAATGTTTACCTCAGTCATTGGCCGTACCATTAGTAGTGCTAGAACTAGGAGCTTTAGTTCCTCCTTTCTGTGGTCCTCCAATCAAATTTTGAAATGTCTAAAGATTGTTGATTAACGCGTGGAATTCAAAATCCAACATTGTTCATGACATAATTTGATGTAAAGGGCAGAAAAGCTGGAGTCAAACTATTTAAGATCAAACTCACTTGAGTTGTCTGATCTATAATAGCTCCATGATTCTCAGCCTCTTGGAAGTAACTAGTCATCTGGAGCAGGTGATCACACACGTTCTAATGAGATTTCATCCGTGCATTAATGAAATTCTTGGTCGCCTCAAAACAAGCTTGAATTGACGCCATCCCAAACAGTTCACTCAACTGGTTCATGATATCTACAGTCGTGACAGTATTGGCAAACCTTGTTTTCAAGGCGTCAACCATGCTAGACATCATAAAGTACCGAGCTTTGTTGTTAGCATTCCGTCAACGCTCAAACTTTTCCTTGACTGCCTTGGTCGCATTCTCATCTAGCTGCTCATGAGCCTCTTCATTCAACACAAACAGGGAATTTTCACCAGTGAGAGCAATATTAATGTTCTCTCTCCGTTTGACAAAGTTAGCTCCAGAGAGCTTGTTGTCAGTAAACAGTGACACCATGGGGTTGTTCATAGTCATAGTGTGTACTACAAGTATCAATAAATAGAAATCAAATGAGGTTTAATACAAAATCATACACATTAAGAAATTATGAGCACTTAGCAAGTAGGAATGACTAGTGAAAATACTAAAACATACAATCCTAAATAATTTGCAAGGTTTCCAACAAACTGATACCAGTGCTTCGTATTGGGTGAGAGTCAAAGATATCAATCATTGAATAGAGTAGTTAGCTCATCTAAAATGACAAACATTCTAGCAACCTTTTATTCGATCAAGATGAGAATCTAGCGTTGTCCCGTTTAGGCGAGAGTCGAGGCCATTCTATCTTATGAGCTTCCACCATTGTTTCATACTTTTGTAAGTCTTACTCTTAGCAATCACTATTGGGGTGGACGTTACTAAGAATAAAATACTTACAAATAGTACTTATCTTTCGAGATTCTGCGGCCTTAAATTCCTAATGAACGTTCATCTATTAGGGATGATAACTCACTAAAATAAGAACTATGTAGAACCAACAATGGAGATCGAATATCCTTATAATAAAGCTCATTATTTAAAGTGTATTTTCATCTAATATTTATTTTAATCTATTTATTTATACATATTTATTTATTTAATTAAAATTACCAATTTAGAAACTTCTAAATATAAATTTTAATTTAATATTTATAAAATTATACTTAGATAGATCTGAAAAAAAAAAAAAAAAAAAAAAACTATTTTCCATCTTAGTAATAATTCTCAATAAATATTATGAAAATTACTTAATTTAAGTTGGTCCAAAATTAATTAAAATTAATTTTCAACTCAAATTTTATTTTCTATAAATATATATAGCAAAATTCGAAATCTAATGTATTAAAAATAAATACATTTTTGAAATTAACATAAAATAAAATAAAATAAATCGTGAAAAATTATTCTAATTTATGTTAGTCCAAATTTAATTAATAAATTAATTTTCAACACAAATATAATTTTCCTATTTAATTAAATATCTAAGAAAAATATCAAATATTTAAGTATCTTGAATAAAATCAACTTAAATATTAATTTTCTATTTAATTAAATATCACTTGAAAAATACTTCAAGGATACAGAAAATAACTATCTAGATATTTCACTAATTACTTAGTTTCTAATTAAAATATAATATATTTTAGTCTATTTATTTTAATAAATTATTAATGAAAAAATTTACTTGATTTAAGTTGATCTAAAATTAATTAAAATAATTAATTTTCATCTTTAATCTATTTTTCAAAAAAAAAAAATCAAAATTATCTACATTAAATAAATGCAATTTCAAAATTTAGTGGAAAAATGATTAATAAAATAAAATATATTTCGAAAATTATTCTAACTTAAGTTGTTCTGAAATTAAAATTTTCAACTTAAATATAATTTTCTATCTAGTTAAATATCTTTGAAAATAACTAATATTTAAGTGTCTAGAATAAAATCAACTTAAATATTTAATTTTTTATTTAATTAAATGTATTAAATATTAGAAACAAATAATTAAGTTTCTTGAATAAAATCAACTTAATTATTAATTCTAATTTAATATCTAAGAAAAATATTCTAATTTAAGTTGATCTAAAATTAATTAATTTTCAACTTACATATATTTTTCTAATTAATTAAATATCAGAAAATATAATTAGTTACTAGAAATAACTATCTAGAATATATCTCAATAACTAAGTGTTTTTCTAAAATTAGTATTAAAATAATCTAATGAAAAATAAATTTCATATATTTTAAAACTAATTATGTTGCTAATTTAATTTTTATTAGGTTAGACTAATATAATTAACCTAATACAATTATTTAAATGAAGCAAATGGGCCTTCACAATTGGGGTGGTTCGTGTGAGGGAGGGATGGGTTCAGTATATCGTACCCACTACTATTGACCCCTTAACTCTCACACAAGGCCCAAAGGAGAGGAATTTAACCATTAAATAAATAATTATTATTCATTGAATAAGCCCAATACTAATTGGGCCTAAATAAATTTATTTTATGTGAAATTTTATTTTAGCAACCTAAACCATTTAATTAATAAAACTTAAATGGGCTTCCTATAAGCATCTAAGCCCAAAAGCAAACATATGATTTGGATGGGCCCAATCATGTTACTAGGTTTACACAGATGAAAGAAATTGCAAAATTTACCTGTTACAAATTATTTATAAGATCTATTGACAATTGGACTATGATTAAAATCAGATCATTGGATCTGTCAACAATTTAACCATAGCAATTTACATTAAATAAATAATAGGTTTGCAAAAAAATTGAATAAATAAATAAACAAACAATACATACATGTAACAAATAACTGGAAAGTATGTTAAGATATTTCTATTTTAAAAATAAAATATTTAAAATATATCTTAACTAGAATTTAAAATTTAGGTTGTTAGAAAGTATTTAAAAATATTTAAAATCTAACAAATCTCCTAAATATCCTAAATTCTAAGTGAAATTCAAATATCTAAGCAATTTTTAAATTTTTAGTTTATTTAAATAATTTAAATTAATTAAATATCTAATAAGATAATATAATATAATATCTTTAATTTAAAATTTAGATATTTCTAATCTTATAATTTAATGAATTAAATAAACAATTTGAAAAAAAAGAAAAAAAAAGATATTTGATGGTTAGGATATTATCAATTTTATTAAATAATTAAATAAAAAAAATATCTTATGTTTAAAAATTTTATGGTTAGAAACCTAAAAAATTTCTATTCTAACCAAAATTAACAAACTTTTCAAAATTTCATGTTATTTTGCCAAAAATTAATTTTAATTAAAATAAATATTTAATAAGATAAATGTTCAAAATAACTTTTTTCTAATCTTATAATTTAATTTAATAAAATATATTTCAAAAATAACAAATTTTGAAAAACTAATATGGTTAGCAAATTTTGAAACTTTAACTATATTATTTCTAAATTTTATTAATATTTTGATATCAAAATACGATCATTTCAAATTTAATAATTAAATAAGTAATATATGATCTTAAAATTAAAATAAATAAAATAATCAAAATAATCAAAAATTTCAAAATTAACAATAAGGCTAGATTGGAGAAAAATCAAATTTTCAAATTCAAAAGCTACTAATATCTAAAGCTAATTTTAATTAATTAAAAAATTAATAAAAATTAATTTTATTCTGATAATTAGATTTTTAATTGAAAATTCAGATTCTACAAAAAATTCTACCAAAATTTGAATTTTTTTTCAATGAAAAATGATTTTTGAATCAAAAGATATCACAAAAACAAGATTGCACTGGAAATGCATACTCCCCGTGCGTACACAAGGCTGCATTTGGGCGAGGAAAGGGCTGCTAGCACCCTCCTTGGGGGGCAAACCTCGGTCAGGAGGGACTTAGGACAGCCCTTGTCCGAATAGACATGTCTGAAGCCGCATCAAGCCCTTGTCCGCGTGCGCACATGTGTTGCTATAATTTCATCTAAATTCAAAAAATCATAACTAATTTATAAAAAATCCAAATTGAGTTCTGTAAAAATCTAAATTTATTAATTTTTTGTCTACTTTGCAGTAAAAATATTTTCATAACAAAACAAAAAATATTTTATAATATACATTGCGATTTCCATACATTCATCAATTATGCACATAAACCAACATTAAACCATCCAAATCAACACAAACATCGTTTTAAATCCATATTTTATGAAAGTAAATCATTACTATAGAGAAAGAAAGTATGGAAGAAAAGAAAGACAGAGAAAATGCAAAGAAGCTCACTTTATTCAACTGATAAGAATTGTATTTATACAAGTACAAAACAGAGCAATTAGCTCATAACAGATCAATTAACAACCATTAACTAACTAACACATTTAACTAATCTAAGCTAACTAAAAACTAACTAGGATTAGTGAGCTGTGTTAACATCCCCCCTCAAACAAAAAGGGGTAGGAGCCATTTTCAGTTTGGACTTCAAATATATGAATCGATCCTTGGTTAATGGTTTAGTGAGCATATCAGCCACTTGGTCATGACTGGGAACATATCGAACTGATAGACTTTTGGCCAATATCCGATCCCTGATAAAGGGAAAATGTATCTCTATATGTTTTGAGCGAGCATGAAAAATTGGGTTAGCGGCTAAGGTAGACGCACTCTGGTTATCAACCCAAATAATAGGGCAGTGGGGCAAGCGAACTTGCAGCTCAGTGAGTAATGAAACAATCCATTTTAATTCTGCTGCAGTGTTGGCTAGAGCACGAAACTCACTCTCAGTACTGGAACGTGCCACAAGACTTTGTTTCTTAGCTTACCGTGAGATTAAATAGTCACCAAGGAACACAACATAGCCTCCCATGGATTTTCCATCATCTATACAGCTAGCCCAGTCAGCATCGACGTAGCTTTGCAAGGCCAAGACTTTGGTTGGTTTGAGCAATAAACCATCTGAAATTGTTTCTTTAAGGTACTTGAGTAATCGTTTACAAGCTTCCCAATGTGACACAGTAGGAGCTTCGAGGAATTAGCTAAGTTTGTTTATCACAAAAGCCACATCAGGTCTTGTCAAGGAGAGATATTGCAGAGCTCCTACAGTACTTCTGTAAAGAGTGGGATCCTCAAACAATTCTGCATCATGTAAGAACAATTTAGGGGTGTTGCTTATAAGATTTGAACACACTTTGGCACCCTCCATATGTACCTTAACTAATAGATCAGTAATGTATTTGGTCTGAGACAAGAACATGCCCCTGCTATCTCTGAATATTTCAACTCCAAGAAAATAGTGTACGTCACCTAGATCTTTGAGAGAGAACTCCTTGTTGAGATCAGTAATTAATCGTGTAATAAGGTTCTGGTTGGGACCTGTGACAAGTATGTCATCAACATAAACAAGGAGTATAATAAGTCGGTATCCCGAACCATGAACAAACAAGGATGCATCAGATTTTGAACTAGTGAAATCCCATTGAATAAGACTAGTTCTTAGCTTGTCATTCCAGGCTCTAGGAGCATGTTTAAGACCATAAAGGGCCTTGTGAAGAAGACATACATGGTCAGGTTTTGATTGATCAATAAAGCCTGGTGGTTGATGCATGCACACAGTTTCAGTTAGCAATCCATTGAGAAAGGCATTGCTAACATCAAGCTGAGTTACTTTCCAATGTGAATTAACAACCAAAGATAATAAAGTACGCACTGTAATAGGTTTAACCATAGGAGAGAAGGTCTCCTCATAATTAATTCCAAGAGCCTGGAGATACCCTTTTGCCACCAATCTCGATTTGAACCTGTCGAGTGATCCATCTGCATTTAATTTGATCTTATGAACCCATTTATTATCAATAATGTGCATGCCAGGTTGTTTGGGTACCAATGTCCATGTGACAGCCTTTTTAAAGCAATAACTTCGGTTTGCATTGAATTGAACCATTGAGGATCTTTGAGTGCCAATTGTAAGGATTTTGGTTTAGATGGCAGTAAAGACTCGGGTAGAGGATGCTTTGTGGAAAGATAGGCTTTTGGCTTAGTGATGCCATTTTCGGACCTTGTGACCATTTAATGTGAGTTCTGAACAATTGTTGGACTTGTGGGGACTGAGACAATGGTTTGGGTTAGATGAGAGGGTGAAGGATTTGTGTTTGTAGGTGGAATGTTTGTTTGGGAGGGTACAGGTTCAACATTGGCTAGAGTTGTAACGCCCTAAATAATTAGGCACGCTACCCAAAATACTTATGAAACCCTAATCCCCTAAACGGGATTACTAATCAAAATAGCGCAGAATTTAAACTTTTATATTAAACAGAAGGTAAATAAACTTGTAATATATTTAAAACTTTTAAAATAGTTGGGATCCCAAAAATATTTACAAACGCTATTACAAGTCATTTATTTCTAGCCGACCTAAACGGCAAAATAGAATTCAAAAGTTCATCACTGATAGACCCTTAACCCGCTTGGTCTGATATGGCTTGAACATGTACATTCTTCATCTTGCTCCTCAAACTCATGGTTGATCAGCCACTGACTTACCCTTTCCTGCACAGTAGAGCACTCGTGAGCCAAGCCCAGCAAGACAGTATAAAACATATCAATGATATGCTCATCATACAATATAAACAACAATGCTATTCAAATTTATCTGTGTGACAAAGACCTGCATGTTACGCTCACATGCCTATTTATGTCTACGTGGCGTAGACCTACGTGTTGCGCTCACACGTCTATTTATGTCTACGTGGCGTAGACCCACGTGTTGCGCTCACACGTCTATTTATGTCTACGTGGCGTAGACCCACGTGTTGTGCTCACACGTCTATTTACAATAAGGCCTTAGATCAATTCATCTCGGTTCTTGTTACCGAGTCCAACCTGGTTATGCCTTGAGCGCATAACCCTTAGTCTCAACATATATATTTATCATATAATTATTGGTGCCACTGCACTATTTGTCTATTTGCTATAGACCTGCGTGTTACGCTCACATGCCTATATATATCTATGTAGCATAGACCTACGTGTTACGCTCACACGTCTATTTACAATAAGGCCTTAGTAAGGTTTATCTCGATTATAATTACCGAGTCTAACCTGGTTATGCCTTGCTCACATAACCCTATTCATATATATATTTACGTAATCCATACATTACGTTCTTTCAGCGGTTTATCCTAGTAATATACTAGGTCTAACCAAGTTATGTCTTATGCACATAACTCTTGAAATATATGTATGTATTCAATAGATAACAAAACATATAGAATCTTAGGGTAATAACCCTAAATTACATACCAAATTGTCTCTCATATAACATATCATTGCATGCTCAAAATAACACTTATAGAGATTAATAACCCTAATTCATGCTTTCACTTGATTAGCAATATTATTGTACATCATGACTTTCTTACCTTCACATAACTTCTAGGGTAATAACCCTAGACCGCATTACTATCAAACTCAAGGTACTAATTTACCGAGTCTAACTTAATTATGCCTTGTGCGCATAATTCTTTATTACAATATATTTAGCATGGCATAGCATTTACACATTAATAATTACTAGGGTAATAACCCTAGGCCATTAAACCGCTCACTTTAGGGTAATAATCCTAATCTCGGTTTCTAATTATCACCAATATAATATTCAATATAAGCACCACCGTGCATATCTCTACGTGCAACTACTGTCTTACCTGTTGTCCCGCAAAGGCAGAGATTCCGAATCCCCAAGTGCTCCTGACCAGGTGCCGGTAATCCTAGTCACACAATCCGGGATTTTTCACAAATAGGGTTAACCCCTGATTTCATATTCATAAAATAAATTCATGGCATTTCAAATACAGATAATCACATAGAGCTCGAAAAGAGCTTTCCAACGGTATAAAGAACGTCCCAAACGGAGTCCCGAGTCAAAAGTTATGGCCAAAACAAAATTCAACATTTCCCGATGAACTCCAACCGGAATTCCGGATGAACCAACCGGAATTCCGGTTGTCTGGGCAGAGAACACGAAATTTCTCAATCTTTAAACCCCCAAAACTCACTCAAATCATCCCCAAACATTCCCAAACTTTCCAGAGCATCAATATATGTCATAATAAACATATTCCACAACTTAAACCCAACAATTGCACTAAAAATCAAAAAGTGCCATTAAAGCACCAAGCTTGAGTTCCATGAACTCAAGCTTGCTTTTCACAACTAAATTCTCAATCAATCCACTTACAGAAGCTAGCAAATATTATAGGGTCTTAAACACATACTTATGCATCAAAATCACATATTAAACTCAAAATTCAGATTGCCCAAAAGTATAAAAAAATCAAGTTCCAAACTTGTAAAATTCAAGCTCTTGAACAAGAGCTTCAAACCCAACAACTCCATCAATTTTTCAACCATAATTACCAACAATAACCTGAGTTCAAGGTAAGAGAAAACCCTAGAATTCTTACCTAGAGATCAAACAATCATTTACCAAGAATTCAAACACAACAAACTCAAACTAACAAGAGAATAACACCTCATGCAACATACACTTTCAACAACCAAAATCATGTTCCATCATCAAGAAAATTCAGCAAGGAAGTCAAAATTGAAATCTAAAAAAGCTACCTCAAGTTTAGGTAAACTTCCTTCACTTTCAAGCTCACTAATCCACAAACTCCAAGCTCCAAAACAAGCAATTCCCATCAAAATCAAAGCTAGAATAAGGAGAGGGTTTGAGAGAGAGAGGGTTATGGGGAAGGGAATACCAGAATTTTCATCTCATTAACTCAAAATTCAGCTTTTACTAGAATAAATTAAATAAGGTCAAAAGACCAAAATGCCCTTAGGGCCAAAGCACACATATTCACCCTCACAAGGGTACTTTTGTCATTCCATGCATATTTAATACCAAATAAAATTCCGATTATCAAATATCAAATAAAATGCCAATTCATTCCATCCAATTGCATTTCGGGCCCGAACCCGGTTCGGCCCGAAATTCCCGATTGTGACTATACCGCGCCAACCTGTCAGAACACACCTGAAAAGACAACATAGGCACACTATATAATAGTATAGTTCTATTAAGCACGTAATTAAATTAATTTCATCATTTTACCCTTCTCGGATCATAATTACCAAAATGCCCCTGACTCACCAACGGGGTCTTTAATATATTAAAATTCATATAAATCACATATATTGAACTATATAATAATATAATTCCTCCATTATACATAATCATCTAGTTAGGGTTTTGCTAATCCATTTCTGAATTCCGGGTATTACAAGAGTAATAGCATTGGTAGTGTCTATTGGGGTTATAGAGTCAGGTACAATGGTTTAGTGTTTGTGGCAGGGTTTAGTGTAGACAAAGGATAGTTTTCTGGTATTGGTTGTAAGATATGGGGCACAAGAGGTGCTGGAGTTGACACAGTTGGTATTGGGGGAACCATTGTCTCAGTATTTGGGGAAACATGACCAACAGGCGTAGTATTAGTGCATGAGTTAGTTAAAAATGTAGCAGTAGGAGTAAAGAAAGGAGCTGCCTTAGTTACCTGTTCAGTCTGTGATTGGTGAGGCATGCCAGGATAGTGTGTCTCATTGAAAATGACATTTTGAGCAATAAACACTTGTCCATTTTTATTTTCACAGATATAGCCTTTGTGGACAGGTGAGTACCCCAGAAACAAACACTTCTCAGATCTGAACTCTAACTTGTGAGAGTTATAGGGCCTTAGATGTGGCCAACAAGCACATCCAAATGGTTTTAATATAGAATATTTAGGCTTAGTGTGAAACAAACACTCATACGGGCTAATATTACCATTAGCAGGGGTTGGCAATCTGTTTATAGTGTAAGTTGCACACTGAAAAGCATGCCACTAGTAGCTGAAGTCCAATTTTGCCTGTGCCAAAAGTGTCAGCCCTGTTTCAGTGATATGCATATACTTTTTTTTCTGCTCGGTCATTTTGTTGGTGAGTGTGAGGGCAAGGGTGAGAAAACAAGATACCTTGATCAGCTAGGAACCTAGCAAATGGTTTATACTCACCTCCTTAATCTGCCTAGACACTTTTTATTGGTAAGCCAAACTGTTTTTCAACCAAACTCTTGAATTGAATAAACATTTCAAATGCCTTGGATTTTAATTTCAGTGGATAAATCCAAGTGAATTGACTATAATCATCCAAGAAATGAATATAGTATTGAAATCATTCTTTGGAGGGTTCATAAGAAGGACCCCAGAGGTCAGTATGTATAAGGGAAAGTGGTTGGGTGGCTCTTTTTGAGGAACTGGTGAAGGGAAGCCTGTGACTTTTCCATTTCTGGCATGCATTGCAAAACAGGAATTGTTTTAAAGTGTCAGTGTGTGGTATGGTTGGTAGTAGCTTCTGCAATGTGGACATAGCTAGATGTCCCAATTTGTAGTGCCAAAGGCTGATATCTGAGGGTGTTGAGGCATGAAAAACAGATTGCTCATTGGGACAAGAAAAAGAACTTTTATTGGTTGAATGTGTGTTACAAAATTGGTGTCTAATAGCACACTGGGAATTACAATTACAATCTTTATTACAGACACAATCAGTAGAAAAAGACTCAGAAGTAGCAAGGTGACATTGCAGAGAAGAGTTTGTGTGACTTGAGGAATCACCAAGAAGGTAGAGGCCATCTCTAGCTTTCCCTTTGAGCAGTACAGACCCTGTTGTCTTGTCCTTGACAAAGCAATAATTTTTGTGAAATTCAAGAAAAATGTCATTATCTTGAGTGAGCTTAGAAACACTAACAAGATTCTTAGTAATCGAAGGCACAGTTAAAACAGATTTCATATGTAAAGGACAATTTTTATGATAAGAGGGAATAGAGACAGAACCAGTGTGAGAAATAAACAATATCTTACCATCACCTATGGCAAGAGTCTCAGGGCCAGAGAAGGGTTCGGACTCATCAAGATTGCCTGAATCAAAGGTGACATGAGTAGTGGCTCCTGAATCAAAGTACCAGGAGTTGTCTTCTCCAAAGTTTTGGATCATAGTGATTGTATAGGCCTGAGGATCACAATCGCAGTCAATCTCAGTAAGAAAGGCATGATTGTTACCTAGTTTTGGGGTTGTCCAGTTTTTATCAAAGCGATAATGACACACGGCTACAGTGTGGCCAATCTTCATGCAGACTTGACACAGAACTTTCTGATGAGGAAATTTAGAAAAACCTCTGCCTCGACCAGTTGATGTTGTTAGCTAATTGTTGTTGGCAAATGATCGAACACCTGTGGATCTGCCTTGGCCAAGAGCCATGTTTGCCTGCATTTTGACAGTGATATCATTCATAGCAAGATGATGTTCGATCCTACTTTCGTGAGATAGAAGAAGGGCTTGAACATCTTCGACCGTCAAGATGTCACTTCTTGATGTTATACCTGAAACCACTGAATCAAACTCTGGTCCGAGACCATTTAGAATCTGAAGAATTAAATCTTGATCATCAACAGGGGATCCTGCAATCGCCAGAGAGTCAGCAATCGATTGCACTTTGTCAATGAAATCAGAGATGGGAAGATTTCCTTTATGCACATGTGAGAATTGGCCCTTAAGCTGAAGTTGTCTGGCTTTGGTTTGAGAAGCAAACTTCTGTTCAAGTGCGCGCCAAACAGAAAAGGATGTACCATAGTTTGCAACAGATGCAAGAATGGTTTCTGACATAGATGAACGTAACCAGGATAAGAGTAACTGATCCTTTCGTCTCCATTGGAGATATTCAGGATTCGAGTTACCATTGAGCAGTGTGGTGGGAGGAGGAACTCCTGTGAACAAGATCTTATCGAGATCATGTCCAATCACAGTAGGAATGACCTAAGAATTCCAAGAAAGGAAGTTTACACGATCGAGTTTGATTGTTAAAGAGAGGACAAAGAATTTGAAAATGGATTCCAGGATTCAGTAGGAGTGGGTTGTGAGGCAGGTGCTTGAGGAGCTTGTGTTGCAGGAGTCATGGCAGGGCCTGAGGATCGGAGGTAGACGAAGACATAGTCTTGAGTCAAGACTTCTGATACCATGTAGAGAAAGAAAGCAGAGAAGAAAAGAAAGACAGAGAAAATGCAAAGAAGCTCACTTTATTCAACTGATAAGAATTGTATTTATACAAGTACAAAACAGAGCAATTAGCTCATAACAGAAACAGTTAACAACCATTAACTAACTAACACATTTAACTAATCTAAGCTAACTGAAAACTAACTAGGATTAGTGAACTGTGTTAACAATTACCATGGCTCTGAGGCCAGTTGTTAGGGATTATTTACCAGGATCTAAATTTACTACCATGTATGTTATTTAATATCCTAAATATGAATTTCTAAAACAATGTAATTTAAACACATATAAAGTTTAAGAAACTTTCCATTGGAAGCAGCGGAATTAAATGACTCCTTCTGCTCAGATTTCTAACCCTTGTATCCTTTCTATAGCAGAGTATCACCAAGATCTGAGCCCGATTCTCCTTCACTTGAATGGATTCTTCACAGTCTTACACACTATGATTGAGGACTTACTTGTTATGAGTGGGCATGCACTCAATCACTATGGGGTTCAAAAATTGAAGAGAGAAAGAGGGAGAGAAGGATTCAAATGAGAGAGAGATAGAAGGCTGAAAAGATTTAGGTTTTCATCATCTTTTAATTTGAGACCATCACTATCTATTTATAGGAATCCAACTAGGTTTAGGTTTGAATTATTTGGCATTAAAAAATTGATAAAATAAATGGTAATATAGAGCATTAGTGTTCGGTCTTGGATGTGGGCCCATCACTTTGCAATTTTACCATTTTTCAACTATTTATCTTATTTTTCTCAAAAATGCCTTATTTTCCAATTCAACCATTTATATGCCAAAACTATTTATTTAATAATTAAAATGTATTATTAAATAAAATTGCCATTTAACATATTTATTAATTAGACTTAACAAAGTCTCTTAATTAACAAATAAACCCTAGAATCTCTTTTCTTCACAATTAAGCCCTAGCTTAGTGAAAATTCAAAAACTAGACATAGTCTAATTTTAGAATTATAATTGATAAACTAAAATCAATTAACTGAGTCTTACAAGCAATTTGTCTCAACTAGTGTGGGGACTATGGGCCTATATAACCGAACTTCAAATAAGAAGATCTAGAATTTACCAAGTGAATTCCCTAACTTATTAATTCCTCATTGAACCACTATAGAACTTGGAATTGCACTCTCAGTTATATAGAACGCTCTATATGTTCCACGATATAGATACGCTATAAATTTAACCATCGTTCTAATCCTAATAATCAAAGATCCTCTATAGATGATTTACACCGAGTAGAGACAAATTTACTGTAACGCCCTAAATAATTAGGCACGCTACCCAAAATACTTATAAAGCCCTAATCCCCTAACCGGGATTACTAATTAAAATAGCGCAGAATTTAAACTTTTATATTAAACAGACTGAAAATAAACTTGTAATATATTTAAACTTTTCAAAATAGTTGAGATCCCAAAAATATTTACAAACTTATTACAAGTTCTTTCTTACTAGCCGACCTAAGCGGCAAAACAGAATACAAAAGTCAACACTGTTAGACCCATAACCCGCTTGGTCTGAAGTGGCATGAACATGTACATTCTTCGCCCTGCTCCTGAAACTCATGGCTGATCAGCTAATGCCTTACCCTTTCCTGCACAGTAGAGCACCCGTGAGCCAAGCCCAGCAAGACAGTATAAATCATAACAAATATATTATGCTCATTCACATATGTCTGTATAGCACAGACCTGATCATTATTTCATCATGCCCATTTATGTCTACGTGGCGTAGACCTATGTGTTGCGCTCACACATCTAATTAAATCTACGTGACGTAGACCCACGTGTTACTCTCACACGTCTAAATACATTAAGGCCTTAGAAGCGGTTCATCTCGGTTATGAGTACCGAGTCCAACCTGATTATGCCTTGAGCACATAATCCTTAAATCTCATTTCAATTAACATGGCATGGCATTTATACACATATATCACTAGGCTAATAACCCTAGGCTATTAGACCGTTCCTATTAGGGTAATAACCCTAATCCCGGTTACTTAACATTCATGCTTATCATTATCAACATAAGCGCCATTGCGCATACTCTACGTGTTAATCACTGTCTTACCTGTTGTCCCGCAATAGTAGAGATTCAAAATCCCCGGGTGCTCCTGA
Source organism: Cannabis sativa (assembly GCF_029168945.1). Taxonomy (NCBI): domain Eukaryota; kingdom Viridiplantae; phylum Streptophyta; class Magnoliopsida; order Rosales; family Cannabaceae; genus Cannabis; species Cannabis sativa. The sequence continues at coordinate 24,515,984 of NC_083602.1, read as the reverse complement.
CCAGGTGCCGGAAATCCTAGTCACACACACTCCGGGATTTTCACAAATAGGGTTAACCCCTGATTTCACATTCATAAAATAAATTCATGGCATTTCAAATACAGATAATCACATAAATTCTGCTGCATATCCGTCTCGAGTTCCCAGGTTGCCTCTTCTACTTTACTGTTCATCCACAGTACTTTCACCAGTGCCACTGTCTTGCTTCTCAAGACTTTTTCTCTTCTATCAAGTATCTGCACTGGTTGTTCCTCGTATGACAAGTCTGGCTGAAGTTCCAATGCTTCATAACTCAGAACATGGGACGAGTCTGAGACACATTTCCGAAGCATTGAAACATGAAACACATTATGTACAGCTGCCAGCGCTGGGGGCATAGCCAACCTGTACGCTACTTGCCCTATCCTCTCAAGGATTTCAAAAGGTCCAATTAACCTCGGGCTAAGCTTTCCTTTCTTCCCAAAGCGTTTTATGCCTTTCATCGGAGATATTTGAAGAAATACGATGTCCCCGACTTGAAAATCAATATCTCGACGCTTTGGATCGGCATAACTCTTTTGCCTACTCTGAGCCGCGAGCATTCGCGCTCTAATCTTATTAACTACCTCACTTGTTTTCTGAACAGCTTTGGGACCCAAGAACTTTCTTTCACCCACTTCATCCCAGTGAATGGGCGATCTACATTTTCTTCCATACAAAAGTTCATAGGGAGCCATCCCGATTGTTGCTTGATAGCTGTTATTATAAGAAAACTCGATCAGGGGAAGGTACTTTACCCATGATCCCTCAAAGTCAAGCACACATGCCCGTAGCATGTCCTCTAAAATCTGAATGGTCCTCTCGGATTGCCCATCCGTCTGAGGATGAAAAGCTGTGCTGAACTTTAACTGAGTTCCCATAGCTCGATGCAGACTCTCCCAGAATCTCGATGTAAACTTCGGATCTCTATCCGACACAATGGACTTTGGGACACCGTGCAGACGAACAATTTCTCTAACATATAATTCAGCATACTGATCAATAGAGAAATTCGTCCGAACAGGTAAAAAGTGAGCAGACTTTGTAAACCTGTCCACTATGACCCACACAGAGTCAAATTGTCCCGTGGTTCTAGGCATACCTACCACGAAGTCCATAGCTATATCTTCCCATTTCCATTCTGGTATTTTCAGTGGTTGCAGCAACCCTGCAGGTCGCTGGTGTTCAGCTTTCACTTGCTGACATGTAAGGCACTTTGCAACATACTCAGCGATGTCATTCTTCATGCCTGGCCACCAAAACATGGCTTTCAGGTCTTGATACATCTTTGTCGACCCTGGATGAACTGAATAAGGAGTCGTGTGAGACTCATCCATGATCTCTTTCTTGATGTTTTCATTCATAGGCACACAAACTCGACTTCCAAATCTCAACATTCCCGTTTCATCTACTGAGAAATCACTAGCCTTCCCAGCCAAAACCCTAGCTCGGGTTTTTATCAACTCTGAATCTTGCTTTTGTGCTTCTTTAATTCTCTCTAAAAGAGTGGATTGTAGGGTAATATTAGCCAATTGCCCCACAACCAACTCAATCTGAGCTCGAGTCATTTCATTTGCTAACTGTTGGGAGATTTGCTTCATAGTACTCAAGTGACTCTGACCTTTTCTACTCAAAGCGTCAGCAACTACATTGGCCTTACCAGGATGATAAAGGATCTCACAATCATAATCCTTCACCAATTCTAGCCAACGTCTTTGTCTCATATTCAAGTCCTTCTGGGTGAAGAAGTATTTCAGACTTTTATGATCAGTGTATATCTCACATTTCTCGCCATAAAGGTAATGCCGCCAAATCTTTAGCGCAAATACCACTGCTGCGAGTTCTAAATCGTGAGTAGGGTACCTCTGCTCGTACTCCTTTAACTGCCGAGAAGCATAAGCTATTACCCTCCCAACCTGCATAAGCACACAGCCGAGACCCTGTCTCGAGGCATCACAATATACCACAAACTTTTCCTTATCTGAAGGAAGAGTTAGTACAGAGCGGTAATCAAGCGTTGCTTTAACTCCGTGAAACTTTTCTCACACCGATCGGTCAAACAAACTTCGGTTCTTTTGGGTCACTCCGTTAAGGGTACGGCAATCTTTGAAAAACCCTCAACGAACCGACGATAATAACCACCAAACCCCAAAACTTCGACCTCTCGTAGCCGACTTCGCATCGGCCAATCCCGTACAACTTCAATTTTAGCCGGATCCACCATGATCCCATCTTTATCCACTATGTGCCCCAAAAATGAGACACAAGATAACCAGAATTCACACTTTTTGAACTTAGCATAAAGCTGGTGATCCCGTAATCTTTGCAAAACCGCTCTGAGATGCAACTCATGCTCTTATTCTGTCTCAGAGTACACCAAAATGTCATCGACAAACACAATCACAAACCTATCCAGGTAATCCTTAAACACCCGATTCATCAAATCCATGAATGCCGCCGGGGCATTAGTGAGTCCAAAAGACATCACAAGAAATTCATAGTGTCCATACCGAGTACGAAACGCAGTTTTCGGGATATCTTCCTCTCTAATTCTCAGCTGATGATAGCCTGAGCGAAGATCAATCTTGGAAAAGACCGTCTTCCCCTTCAGTTGATCAAACAGATCATCAATTCGAGGTAAAGGATACTTGTTCTTAATGGTAAGCTTGTTCAACTCCCGGTAGTCAATACACATTCGCAGTGTTCCGTCTTTCTTCTTCACAAACAAAACCGGAGCACCCCAAGGTGAGTAGTGTTGGAATTTATTTTACCAGGATCTTAGATCTACTCACAAGTATGTTTATTAACATCCTAAATATGAACTTTCTAAAACGATAAATTAAACACATATAAAGTTTAAGAAACCTTACATTGGGTGCAGCGGAATATAATGACTCCTTCCGTTCAGATATCTAGCCCTTGATTCCTTTCTGTAGCAGAGCATTATCAATATCTGAACCTGGATCTCTTTCTCTGAATCTTTGATGCTGAAACTCCTTTGCTGATGATCTTTCTTCACGATCTTCCTCACTATGATTGAGGTATCACTTGATGTGTGTGGGCACTACTCATACACTAAGGATTTCGAAATTATCAAGGAAGAAGAGAGAGAGTGGTCAGCTAAAGATAGGGAGAGAGAAGGCTCAGTTTTTTCTGAATAGAAAAAGTCAGAAGAAAAGTGTAATTTTTCTGAAGCCTTCACTATCTATTTATAGCATTCCACTAGGGTTAGATTTGAATTATATGGCATTAAAATAATGAAAAAATCAATTTAAAAAAGCTACAAAGGTGGTCGGCCATACACTTAATGGATTGGGCCTTGGGCTTTGCAATTTTGCAATTTTAACACCTTTTGTATCTGATTTTCTCAAAAATGCCAATTTCCTAATTCAATCATTTAAATGCCAATTCTAACTATTTAATAACTATAAATAATTATTAAATAATATTGTCATTTATCATATTTATTAATTGAACCATACAAAGTATCATAATTAACAAATATGCCCTTATAAACTCTTTCTTTACAATTTCGCCCTTACTTAGTGAAAATTTCACAAATAGACATAGTCTAATTTGAGAATTATGATTGATTAATCAAAACCAATTACATGAGTCTTACAAGCAATATTATCTCAACTAGTGGGGGGACCATGGGTCTATATAACCGAGCTTCCAATAAGTAGATCAAGAATTTAGCACTAAAATTCACTAACTTATTAATTCTTCGTTGAATCCACGCATAGAACTTAGAATTGCACTCTCAGTTATATAGAATGCTCTATATGTTCCACCATATAGACACATCATTAGTTATCCATTGTTATAATCCTAATGTGATCAATGATCCTCTATATGAATGATCTACACTGTAAAGGGATTAAATTACCGTTACACCCTACAATGTATTTATTCCTTAAAACACTTGACCCCGTATAAATGATATTTCAGCTTATGTGAAATGAGTACTCCACCATTTATGTTCGTTTGGTCAAGCTCGAAGGAGATCATCCTTTGCTTACTATTCGCCAGATAGAAGCTATAGATTCCATGTTTATGCTAGCGCTCCCACTCAATTGCACTACCGCGTTCCCAAAATGTACGTATCACCCTGACCTAAAAGTAGGCTTAACTAACAAATCAAAGAACACGAATAGCCTTTCAAGATTGAGCCTAATCATAACAGGATTAAGAACATTTGATCTAGGATCAACTTGGCGATATTGACTTGAATAGATTTTACGGTAAGTTTAATTAAATCTAAGTCAAAGTTCAATATCGGTCCCTTCCGATGCATACTCCATGCATCCAACCTGAGCTTTACTTTAACCAATGCTCTGGAAAGAACATAGTATTTCTCCAAATACAAGTAAACTCTTGTTGTAGATTATCATATCAGTAAAACCCTATGTCTGATAAATCTAGGAAACTTTATTCACATAGTCATGTTTACTTTCCAATGTGTTGACGACACAATAAACAGGATCAAGTATGTGAAAAGGGTTTCAGATGAATTTATACATTATGTACATATAATCAAGAAATAAATCATGTGAACCATGCAACATTAAATGTTGTTTCTGATCTATATTAATAAGTAAATCTGATTATATTGAAATGAGTTTTATTTAGGGCATAAAACCCAACAAGTAGCTCGGTCTGATGAATCCCAGATTCAGTAACTCTTGCAATTGTATCTTCAATTCCTTCAACTCAGCTGGAGCCATTCGGTACGGTGCCTTAGACACTGGATCCACTCCCGGAGCCAATTCAATAACAAATTCAATTTCCCGAACAGGTGGCAATCCCGGCAAATCTTCTGGAAAGACATCAAGGAACTCACATACCAATCTCGTATTCTCAGGCCCTGATGTCACAGGTTGGCTAGTGTCCACTGTAGTAACTATGAACCCTAGACAACCTCTACCCATCAGGTCTTTAGCTTTCAACAGTGATATTCTCGGTATGCGTGCCCCTTGAACTTTACCCACGAACACCGCTGGGTTAGCACCGTCGGGCTCAAACACCACCATCTTCCGTTTGCAGTCAATCATCGCTCCATATTTAGACAGAAAATCCATTCCCAGGATTATGTCAAAATCAGATAATTACAGCTCAATTAGATTGGCGGTCAACTCACAACCGTCAATCAAAAAAGATAAGGACTGAATCCACCTTGTGGATATTATCAGGTCTCCCGAGGGTAACAGGGTTCCAAACCCCGAAACATAAATATCACATGGCTTATGTAAACTTTCTATCACTCTACTCGATACATATGAATGAGTAGCTCCCGAATCAAATAACACAGTATAAGCACAACCATTAATAGATAACTGACCTGTCACAACTAACGGACTAGCATCAGCATCTGCCTGAGTTATAGTGAAAAGTCGCCCCGGGTTCTGAGCAACATTCTTCTTAGGCTCTTCTCTCTTGGCTTGGGGACAGTCTCTGATAAAGTGGCCCACCATGCCACATTGGAAACATGCCTTGGCTCGGTACTCACCAGGATGATGCTTCTTGCATTTAGAACATTCTGGATATGATCGGAATGAGGACCCGCGACCCTGACGACCACCTCTGTTTCCCCGAAACTTTCAATTTCCCCCTGAAGCTCCGGAAGCCTCAGCCTTCCGTTTGTGCTCAGGGTTGCCACTGTCGGTCCCCTTACTGACATTACCACCAGCAGGAGGGTTTGATGCCATGGCGGCATCCTTTGCAGCCTGCTCCTTCATTACTTGCTGCTCGGCCTCCTCAGCAATTAAGGCCAAGTCTACCACTCTCTTATACCGAGTGTCATGTGATGTGGTAATCTTCAAGTCCCGACTAATTGTAGCATTTAGTCCTCGAACATATTTATGCTTTGTGGTAAAATCTGTAGGCACCAGATCACCAGCAAATTTAGATAACCGATCGAATTCCAGAGTATATTCGGCCACAGACATTTTCCCCTGAGTCAACTTTACAAAATCTTCTTGGTGTGAAGTCCTCACTGCAACGTTATAAAACTTTTCTTCAAAAAGTTTCTTGAACTCTTCCCATGTCATCACACTGACATCTCGAGTCTGATTCACTATATCCCACCATACGCGGGCATGATCTTGAAACATAAAGGCCGCACAATTCACCCTCTCAGTTCCCGTCACCCCCATATTATCGAGGATATGGGTAACAGTGCTCATCCATTGATCGGCCTTAATAATATCAATGCCTCCCAGAAAAGCCGGAGGTTGCAGCTTCACAAACCGCTCGAACACAGAGTCCCGGTGCGGCATAATATACCCTTGGTTACCCACCACTGGCACAGGAGCTGGTGGTAACCCTTGATTCACTGGGGCAGCTTGTTGCCTTAAACGTTGCAACTCTTCCTCTTGACGAAGTATGACACTTCGCATTTCATGAAACGTCCGCCGCGCCGCGGGAGGATTAGCATTAACGCCCCCGCATTATCCCCCGGATTTTGCGGAGGTGGAGGCAAAGGCTTGGTGGATCGGTTTGGGTAACCCCGGGCTCTACTTGCTCGCCCTGTGGTCTAGATGATTGCGGAGGGTCCATTACTAGTACCCCTGTAATCAACAACCCCAGCGAGTTAAGCACCAATACCACACTTACGCACTTATTGCCTTAAACCCTAACTCATCTATTTACCTCATACATATTTACATAAACAAATAGCATTTATAGCATGGCATCACATAACACATACATACTCTAGATGCTTGCATACTGCCTAAAATGGAAAGCGGTAAACAGATGATCACACATACAGTCAAGTATTTACTCTCAATACTTACTGCACCATGAGTCGAGCCTATCTCTGACGACGAATGTACATGTTCGGCCGGTCTACAAGAAGTTTAAAAAACCTTGGCGCTCTGATACCAAATTGTAACGCCCTAAATAATTAGGCACGCTACCCAAAATACTTATAAAGCCCTAATCCCCTAACCGGGATTACTAATTAAAATAGCGCAGAATTTAAACTTTTATATTAAACAGACTGAAAATAAACTTGTAATATATTTAAACTTTTCAAAATAGTTGGGATCCCAAAAATATTTACAAACTTATTACAAGTTCTTTCTTACTAGCCGACCTAAGCGGCAAAACAGAATACAAAAGTCAACACTGTTAGACCCATAACCCGCTTGGTCTGAAGTGGCATGAACATGTACATTCTTCGCCCTGCTCCTGAAACTCATGGCTGATCAGCTAATGCCTTACCCTAAACTGCACAGTAGAGCACCCGTGAGCCAAGCCCAGCAAGACAGTATAAATCATAACAAATATATTATGCTCATTCACATATGTCTGTATAGCACAGACCTGATCATTATTTCATCATGCCCATTTATGTCTATGTGGCGTAGACCTATGTGTTGCGCTCACACATCTAATTAAATCTACGTGACGTAGACCCACGTGTTACTCTCACACGTCTAAATACATTAAGGCCTTAGAAGCGGTTCATCTCGGTTATGAGTACCGAGTCCAACCTGATTATGCCTTGAGCACATAATCCTTAAATCTCATTTCAATTAACATGGCATGCCATTTATACACATATATCACTAGGCTAATAACCCTAGGCTATTAGACCGTTCCTATTAGGGTAATAACCCTAATCCCAGTTACTTAACATTCATGCATATCATTCTCAACATAAGCGTCACTGCGCATACTCTACGTGCTAATCACTGTCTTACCTGTTGTCCCGTAATAGTAGAGATTCAAAATCCCCGGGTGCTCCTGACCAGGTGCCGGTAATCCTAGTCACACACAATCCGGGATTTTCACAAATAGGGTTAACCCCTGATTTCACATTCATAAAATAAATTCATGGCATTTCAAATACAGATAATCACATAGATCTCGAAAAGAGCTTTCCAACGGTATAAAGAACGTCCCAAACGGAGTCCCGAGTCAAAAGTTATGGCCAAAACAAATTTCAGCATTTCCCGATGAACTCCAACTGGAATTCCGGTTGGTTCGGAAATTCCGGATGAACCAACCGGAATTCCGGTTGTCTGGGCAGAGAACACGAAATTTCTCAAACTTTAAACCCCCAAAACTCACTCAAATCATCCCCAAACATTCCCAAACTTTCCAGAGCATCAATATATGTCATAATAAACATATTCCACAACTTAAACCCAACAATTGCACTAAAAATCAAAAAGTGCCATTAAAGCACCAAGCTTGAGTTCCATGAACTCAAGCTTGCTTTTCACAACCAATTTCACAATTAACCCACTTACAGCAGCTAGCAAATAATAAGGATTTAAAACACATCAAAAATTCAGATTTAAGCAAGATAAAAACAAGCTCAATACTTTGAGCAAAATTCCTCCATGAACACACATACAAGAGCTAGAGTTCAAGGATAAACTCTACACCAATTCACAGCTGCAAAGACCAACTAAAGAATCATTTTAACTCATAATTTTAAATAATATCACAACCTAAAATCACCCACAACAACCTTCAAGCATGAACAAAGATATAATATCATGAAAACCCTTAAATCCACACACATGCATATCAAGAGAACATCACATAATTCATGCTTTTCCCATAATAATTCAGCAGCTAAAATAAGTTTAAGATCATGGAAAGCTACCTTAATCTCTTGCTCAAACAAGCTCCAAGCTTCCAACAAATTTTTTTCTCACAATCCACCACAAAATCAAGCTATTTCTCACAACTTAAATTGAAAATTAAGAGAGGGTTTGAGAGAGGGGAAGGGTTGGCCAAGAGGAAAGCAAAACCAGAAAATTGCTTTTCATTTCATCAAAAATCAATTTTAATCAAACATAATAATTAGGGGTGAAATGACCAAAATGCCCTCATGGCTTAATATTCACACCTACACCCTCACAAGGGTAAATAAGTCATTTCATGCTCAATTAATTTCAAATAAATTTCAGATTATCATTCATCAAATAAAATGCCAAATAATCAATCCAATTTACATTTCGGGCCCGAACCCTGGTTTCGTAGAAATTCCCGGGTGTGACTATACCGTGCTAACCTGTCAGAACACACCTGAAAAGACAACACAGGCATACTATATAATAATATAGTTCTATTAAGCACGTAATTAATTTAATCTCAACAATTTACCCTTCTCGGGTCATAATTACCAAAATGCCCCTGGCTCACCAACGGGGTCTTTAATATATTAAAATTCATATAAAATCACATATATTAAATTATATAATAATATAATTTCCTCAATTATGCATAATTATCTAGTTAGGGTTTTGCTAATCCATTTCTTAATTCCGGGTATTACATTTACCATTTCACCCCTCAATGTATTTTATCCTTAAAATACTTATCTTCCTATAAACGATAATTCAATAAACTAATATAATCACTGAAATAAGAGCTCTTTCATTTATCTCTATTAAGCCAAGCTTGAAGGAAATCATCATTTCACTTCTATGTCCATATAGAAGCTATAGATTCCATATCTATGTTTAGCGCTCCCACTCAATTGTACTATCATGGTCCCAAAATGTACGTTTTACCCGAATCAAAAGGTAGGCTTAACTAACAAATCAAAGAACACAAATAACACTCTTGAGATTGAACCTAAGCATGTCAGGATTTAGATCTTTTGATCTAAGATCAACCAGTGATATTGACTTAGAAAGATACAACGGTAAGATTATAATATCTTTACCAAGATCAATATCGGTCCCAGTCTAATGTATACTCCATACATCCAAAACTAGCATACTTTGCCAATGTTCTGGAAAGAACATAACACTTATCCAAGGTGTAAGTATACTTTATCGCTGACTATCACATCAGTGTAAATCCAGTGCACTGATGGATTAAGGGACATTATTTTTTGAAGCATATAATCACAATTACCTTCCACTGTGTTGACATCACTGTAATTGTGAATAACTATATGTTCTGGATTTAACAGATTTTGTACACATTAAACCATAAACATGAAAACTACATGTAAATATAAATGACTTCTGATCTTCTATTGATAACAAATCAGATTATATTGGAATAGGTTTTATTTAGGGCACAAAATCCCAACACTTGGAATAGTCAAAATCTTTGAAGCTTCAATAACATCAAACAAAGAGTCAACAAAAATAGAATTTCATTTCCCATTTTCCAACAAAATTTCACTAAAATTTGAAACACTAGAGTGACCATGAAATGAATAAGAAATTGATGCAGTCTTTTTAGGAATCCAAATATCAATTTCAAATTTATCTTGGTACCATTACAAATTAACCACCGAGCATCATCAAGGAAAAGATTCCTGGCCCTTTATAAGGTTCTTCAACATTTAAAAACGTATAGTTAAGAAAATAGAGATCCCTCAAAACATTGGCAGCTAGAGACTCAAGAAAATTATAAATTTGCCAGATTGGCTTAGCAAGAAGAGCTTTATTAAACACAAAGAGGTCCTTAAAGCCCATTGCATCATTAGACCTATTTTTAAGGTACATCTTAAAATTTTCTTTAATTTTATTATATTTAAATTTGCCTTTTTGAAGAGGGGCAACAATAATAATAGAAATAAGGGCAGAATATTTGTACCCAAAAATCCAAACTCGACCGACCTGAGCTCAGAAAACTTGACAAAAATGGGTTGTAAAATTTATTGGGTGGGTTCGGGTGAAACTCGATTACAAACTGGGTTAAGTTCATGGGTTAGTATAATTTAACATTTCTGGAACCCAAGTTTTACTCGAACTCGCCTAAAACCTGGATACACTATAAAACTAATAAAAAAATTATAATTTATTTACTTACCCCAAATGAAAAAAAAAAATCCTATCCAAACCTAAATCTAAAATAATTCTCCCATCCCTGACCCTTCCCTCCCTCCCTCTCTCTATTCATTTCGGCAACCAACCAAGAAGCCCACTTAGACCATCTCAAACGATGCCTACGAGTGGACTTTGTTTTGTGAGAGGACTTTGTTTTGTTAGACAATCTAGTTTGATTAGATATGTATTTGTTGTTTAGTTTCAGACTTTGATAATCAAACTTTGATAGTTTGATTATATGTTTGTTGTAGGACTGTGGACTTTGGTTTGTTTGGACTTTAGATTATAGACATTGGTTTTTCACACTATAGACTTTAGTTTGTTAGAGTTGGACTATGGACTAACTTTTCTTAGAACTTTTAAATTAAATAGCATTCATTTGTTTTGTTACTTAAAAGTTAAAACTCTACTTAAGGACTTACTAAATTGTATTTGAAATTAGAATAATCAATGTGAGAAATGAATGGGTTTAAAATATAATATAATCGGAAATAATAATTTGTTATGTTGTTTACTAAACTGTCCGGAAAAAAAATTAAAATCATTTTATTTTATTTACATAACTAGAAAAAATAATCTGAATGCTAAAATTTGACTAAATTGTCATTGTTAAAAAATGTAATAGTTTTTGGAAAGGCATATTTATCTTTTAATTTTTTAATTAATAAAATTAAAATATAAATAAAGTAAATTATGATAAGGAAAGACATTCCCTATAAATGGGAGTAGAATTTTCTTATTCTTTTCTCCTTAATTAAATGGATCTCACTAGCTTCTCTCATTATAAAATTTAGTAAAGAAATGAATAAGAATCAATTCCATACAATTGATTCTCAGTAAACATGTCATAGAAATAATGAGAATAAGGATTAAAGATTAGAATTTATAAATATTGTATTGTAAAATGCCAAAAAATCAGATTAAAGAGAAAAAAAGCTACTGAAATTTGGATAGTTTTATGGGAAAAATGATATTAAAAAGAATTAAAAAAAAAAAAAGCCATTTTTGTTGGCCTAGCCTAACTCGAAATCCAATCCTAACCACCTGGACCCGTGCTGACCCAAGCCCGACTCACCCGCACCCAAAACCTGCACTCCCTAACGGGCGGGTCTGGTATACACTTCCCCCACACCCAAAATCAAAACTCGAAAAACTCTTAGAGGTTGTTTGGCTTCATAACTTAAAAAATAATTTTCTGTTTTTTAAAACTAAAACTAGTTTTTAAATTCTAATAGGAGTCATTTGGCAAAAAAATTTAAAAACAGTTTTTTAAAAATTAAGTTTTAAAAAACTAGAAAACAGAAAATAGCAAAATATTATTTTTAATTTTCAAAAATATTTTTTTTGTCTAACATATTATATTTTATATTTTTGCTCACATACTCGGATCCTAGACCCGGAACTATATCCGAACTTGGACCTGAATGGGTTCATGTCATGGTATAGTGTTAAAATATTATTTTTTTAGTAAGAAAAAATCTAAAAATAGTTTTAAAAAATTTATGCCAAATACCATTAAATTTTTAAAATGACAAAAATCTATTTTTTATTCTTACTTCTAAATACAATTTTAAAAATTGAAAACTAAAAGTACATCTACACAGGCTCTAAAAATCCATAAAACCTATTTTACTGGGCTTTTGATAATGGTCCTTGGTGCGTTCGGGGGTACTCTCTCTTTCTACAGGCCTAGACTCCTAGCATTGCTAGACCGATTATCTTCGAGTGTATTAAGGTGTGGGTGCAAATACACAATCTACCACAAGAATACTTCTCACTTGCTAATGGTAACCTATTGGGTGGACTTGCTGGTAAAGCGATGACTATGGACTTGGACGAGGAAAAACCAGCTTCATGGAACGTGTTTCTCAGAGTGCAAGTTGATTTAGAATTTACTAAACCTCTGGTTTCAGGGTGTTACTTTGATCTGTACTCGGGTGTCAAACGGTGGCTCCAGTTCAAATATGAAAAGATTAGAATTTTTTGTTATAACGGTGGGTGTCTCGGCCACCAGAGAAGAGGTTATTCTCTGTCGTCCCCGGTTACGGTGGCGAGTTGCGATGGTGTTCCATTTCCCCTGTACGGCCCATGGCTTTCCATGGCGTCTTCCTCCCAAGATGTGTTTTCTGGAGCTCAGCCTATTCCTCGATTGGGATCCACGGTGGCTACGCTGGAAGCGTCTAAGGCTCTTCCTCCTCCGACGATTTCAAATCCTGTTGATGGGAAGTTGATGCCCCTGTTCCCAAGACTGGTCGAGGTCCGAGGCGTGCGTGGATGGTGAGTGATCATGGTTCGGCTGGTCAGAGAGCTGCTCAAAGAGCTGGTTGGAAACCCAGGAAGGGGTCAGTGTGTCGTGAGTTGGTCATTTCCCCTATGGGTAATGGGGTTGATGTTCGTATGTCGAGGAAGGAAATGTCGCCTGCCTCTTTTCCTATTTTAGAAGACATCCTTGTTGACTGTGCTGGGGAAAAATTGATTTTTTAAATGATAAAAGAATAGTGGGCCATGAAATGGAGGATAGTAAGGTTATTGTAAGGGTTGCTAGTGGGCTGGCTTTCGTTTCTAATGGGCCAGTTGATTATTGAAACCCAGTTAATGGGCCAAGGGTCTTGGGTTAGGAGGATGTGGTGACCAATGGGGCGGTTTTAACTAATGAGACTAATTTTATGGGCCCAATAGTTGGTGGGCAGTTAAGTGGTATTTGCTCTTTGAATGTGGGGCTGAATGCTTTGGGTGGTGAAATGGGACCTGCGGGTCATGACATTGGGGTGTAGAATGTCCATTCTCTTTTCAAGAAGAAATGGCTTTATCTAGTTTTTTTAAAGCCCAAGAAATTTTTTTGAAAGATCAAAGCAATTTGGGAAGATGGATTTGTTTGAGATCAAGTCCTTGGGAGGTGACATTGGTGTTAAAACCACTTCTGAGACTAATGTTCAAACCACTCCTTTCAAGAAAAGAAAATTGTATGGAGACTCCTATTCTCTGTGCTCAAGACCTCAGAAGATTATCCAAAAACATCTGCGCGTTTTCCTCGACTTCCCATGGGACACCAACGAGAAAGAGGAAGATCAAGCGACCAAGGTTGCCTATGAAGACCCCTCTGAAGACCTCTCGGATTCCTTGAGTCACACTGAGGGTGTCTTGAAGAACCCGCTTATCGGCACTTTTGTCATCGAAGAATCCTGCTCTAGTTTGTCTGCCCACTCTCATACCCCTGTGGAGGAGAATGTCATATCTCCTCCACAGGAGCCATGAGAGGCCTTACTTGGAACTGTAGAGGGTTAGGGCATTCTGCTTGAATTAGGGTATCAATGTCCCACTCTGATTCAAGAATTTATCATCCAGAAGCTTTAGAGTTTGAGTTTCGTACAGAATTGGCCATCCCATATAAACACAATCCCTCAAAACTCACCTCCAAATTAGAGATAAACGATGCTAGGGCTAGGGAACACACATTGAGAACCCAACAGGAAGATATTTCTAGTCGCCACAGGCGCTTCTTCCAAGAAATATCCAAAGGTAGACGTTAGTTCTTGCGAGAAGAAGCCTGGCCATAACCACCCAACGTATCCTTTATTCCTGTTGCAAAGCCTTTATTTTTACCCAACGTCATAATTGCTTTTGAACCGGGTGACTTAGATTTTGAGATTAAGCCTACCAAACCACGTATGTCCAAAACTCCTCAAGATCCCAGCGTCACCTTCGAAGCTGAGTTAATAGAATCGAAGCTGCGATCTATCTCAAGCTACACGGGCGACATGCTGAAGACATGTGGAATTACACATGGGAAATCATGCCAGGTTAGGTCAGTACGAGAGGGTGAATGTAGTACTACCCCCTGCACGCTTTGCCAGTAGTAACCCAGGAACCAGTGGTAAGACCAGTACTAGTGGTTCAACTAGTATGGGCGCTTAGAACCTTTAGCATATTTGTGCAGGGGCCATCCTCCCTCTTCGGGACTACTTCAAGGATTACATAAATCACATCGGGGTTGCCCCATTCCAGCTGAATCCTATTTCTTGTAGGATTCTTGCTAGTTTGAAAGTCTTATACAAAATTATGAATTGGGGTTGTCCCACGCCAGTAGAGATTGAGTATCTTTACTCAGTTAAAGTCGTTCCATCGACGAAGAATGCTGCAGGGGGATTTTTCTATCTTGGCACTCATGCTAGCGAGCCGAAAATTATCGTAGACTTGCCAAATAAGGTGTCCTTCAAGGACGACTTCTTCTAGACGTCTGGTCTTCCCCCATTGGCACAGCCACATTTCGCAAACTCCATAAGTGATTGTTCTCTTCTTATTTATTTACATCAGTCTTCCTTTTTTTTAAGTACTTGACTAATGTGTTGTTTGTTATGACAGCTCTTCTGACGAGACCCACCCCTACCCCCGAGATGGTTAGTAGGCACAGGCGCTTGATGACTCTCCCTGACAGTCTTCGATCATGGAAATTCCTTTTGAACGAAGTTAACTTGCGATCGGCGGGCCTTCTCGCTGACAAAGAATACACTTGTGATTACAAGATTCCCAAGTATACTTCTTGGCAGCAAATAATTGTTCCACCCGAAGACCAGGCCTGGAATTGCTTGGCCCAAGCACAATACCTTCAAAGCCCTGCCCCTCAGGAATCCAGTGCAGGAACATCCTGAGGTAATCAATGTGGCTAGTCACCTACTGTACTTAGGGTTGAGCGTGATACATTACTTACCTTTCAACACTCCCGTCTTAATTTTTATACTTGGAATTCCATTCTCGTGGACCGCATTGCTCATAAGTTTGACAGTTTGTATCCTAGATTCTATGTCCAGATCAACTGTCACGAGTCATTTTATGGTATAGCCGAGCAATATGGTACCATGAAAGATAGGGCAGGTCACATAGATGCGAGTTGGGATTTAGAACCAATCGAGCCTTTTGATAAATTCAAAATTCCAGGTTGTAGGGATTTCAGCGAATATTATGGTCCTTCTACCCCCTCATCTAGTGATAGCTCGCCTTCTAGTGATTTTGGTAAATCCCTTAGGTGGAAATTTACAGTCCTCCCTTTTTTAAACATCTTTTATAATGATTGTAACACCTCATCTCGTTTTGCAAACATGGGTTACAAAGACATCTTGGATTGTAAGGGGAAGAAAAGGTCATCCAACCCTGGAGGCCCCATTGCCGCTGAGGTGGTTCCTCCCAAGAAGGAAAGGGAAACCACCGCTTAAAAGAAGAAGTTACCGGCCGAGCCTATTGATCTCAAGGTTTTGGACAACGAGATTAAACAGGAAGTTCCTCCTCCCGTCATTCCTAAGGCTAATGCCCTTCATCTCGAGGTGACTTCCGCTACCGCTTCTCCGAATCAGGCCGTCGAGACCCTATCGGTCGCAGTTGGAGAAGCTGGCTCTGAGTTTGCCCAGGCATACGGGGTCGCTTGTTGGCGCAAACTTCAAACTCTCCTACCCCCAGATTGGGATTTTCTCAATCTTAGGGATCCAGAGGAGATGCTTTCCAGGACCTTGGATTGTCACTTCATGGTATGTCGGCTTTGTTAATATAATTATACTATCTTTTTATACCTCTTTTATACTCATCTATTTGCAATTCTCCAGGCTTCATTTGCTTCCAATCGACTACTCTCTCAGCGACTTGAGTATTTGAAGGGCGAGACTCACAAATTAATATCCCAATGCAAGGATGTGTGAGCAACGACACAACGCCCAACAGGAGATTACTCGCCTTAAGTAGGAAGCTGGGAAAGCGAAGGAGAAAGCAGAGACAGCAAGGAAAGAAGCCGAGAAGGTAAAAGAGGAGGCCGAGAAGGCCCTCAAAGTCCAAGCTGATGAGTTTAAGGAGAAGCTTGCTGAGAAACTTTTCGAGAAAGAAATTGAGATCGTAGAACGGTGCGATAAAGTTGGTTTTCGCACTGTATACCGAGTCTGGCTTTGGAACCCTAACATGGATACCAACTTCTTGGAGGAGAAGGAAGAGGAGACTTTAGCTCTCTGCGAGAAGACCAAGATGGAAGAAGACGACGACGAAGTTGAGGAAGAAGAAGAAATTATGTCCAAGTCTCCCAGCATGTAGACTTGGTTTATTTATCTCCTTTTTTTCTTTTAGGAAATGGCCCTTTGGCCGAGACAATGGTTTTGCCCCTAGTGGTACTTTTTTGTAAAGACATATTTGCAAGGTTGGACGGCCAACTTTGCTTTTTTAATGCCTCACACTTTTAAGTATGAACTTTATTATGCGGATGTTTACTTGCGTTTTATTCATAATATAAACTATCACAGACATAAAGTTCATTAGGGGTTTCCATTGATTGTCCTTTCTTTCGATGTTAAGTAGTTAATTTCCTACTTTATGTCCGAGCAGATCTGCTCATTCCTCAATCTACGAACCGTCATAAATTCCATCTTATCATCGGAAATGATCCCATTTTAAGCACTTTCAAATATATTTTTAATGAACTTGTCATTTTATATATATTCTTATTGCTTACGTGAGTAGTTTAAAAATCTACCCACGTGTTGGGTTTAATTATTTTTTCAAGACATTTGGATGTCTCGTTTAATACTTCCCCTAGCGCAAACTGTTAGTATTCAGTTTTATGCGCTAGTCGTAACTTTTGATTTCCCTTTCTCGTCAGATAGGTTATAAATCAAAAATTACAATGGTTTGATCTCTTTCTCGTCAGAAAGGTTTGATCAAGGTGTTATAATGATTCGACCCATTTTTCGTCGAAAAGATTTGATCAGGGAGTTATAACAGTTCGACCCCTCTTCCGTCAAAAAGGTTTGGTCGAGGCCATTTTATAAAGTTTTCAAAATTTGAAACTATGGGTTTGCATTGTACTATGTATTTCCAGATCAATTCTGGTTACTCATACATATATGCCCCTCGAGTAATTTTAAAGATTTTACGATTTGTAATTACTTGTTTGAAAGAAATGATTATTTTATTCACAACTGGAATTCGAAATATTCCATCAATAATGTGATTTACAATCATTAGTCTCAAAAGAACTTCCCCAGTTCAATTGTTTATTTTATCAATCTTCCAAGAACATCTGGTTTTGATAAAATGAGTTTTGATGTCCAGGGTCAATCCCTAACATTCTCCCACAAATCGTTTCAATATTCAGGGTCAATCCCTGACATATACCGGAGTTCCAGGTGGAGTAATCCTGGTTTTAGTTCTGTCGTCGACTGCCACTGGTTGACGTCCAATTATGGCAATCATAACGAGCCAGTATATACTCAGGTCGCAATTCTTTTACAAGTTTGCTTTTACCGGAGTAACTGCCTTTTGTACTCTTGCGACCCTCTCCCTCTCGAGATAATTAAAGTGTATCTCATAGGGATGCCTCGTCGAGGAGGGAGCCAAGATCACTTTGATTGCGATCAGCTGCTTGTCATTTTAGCTTCTCGAGACTAATATTCTCTTAACCCTGATGGTTATACTTTCTGGGGTCGAAAAGATCTTCCTTGCATGCAAAACATCTTTTAGCGAGATAATTGCCTCGCTATTTTTTATCTTGACTCGCCACACTATCTGTACTCAGTTTGTATATCGCATGATATACGTTAAGTATTTTTAGTGTTGTCGCTTTCTCTTTCATGCAGCGAGGTTGAGGCCTCGTCATGAGCGTATGCACTCACATGGTTTCTCGACAATACATAAATTAGCAGTTTGTATGTTTCTGTCTCGCAGAAGGTTATTCAACCAAATGAGTTATAAACCTACCTTGGGAATTATATTTCCAACGAGTTGTTCCATGCTAAGCGTACTTGTCGTTTGTGTGTTTGAGTTCTTCCCAGCTTGACACGTGTCCTCCTTTGATGTGCTTACAAAACTTCGGGTATAACACCTTCCTTGCTAAATGGGAATGGAATATCTTAAATGGTTGCCAGTCTCTGTGTTGCCGGATTCTGACTGCTAAATACCTTAGAGGGCAAGATTTCCTTAACTGCATATATAAAGACTCTGATTCTTGGTTTTAGAAAAATGTTGTTAAAACCAAGACTATCTTGAGGAAAGGAGCGTGTAAAATAGTGGCCAACGGGAGGGACACTAATATTTGGGGGGATCCGTCGATTCCCCACATAAAAGACTTCTACCCCAAGCCAAATGGATCTCTTGATCTTAATCCTTGTCTAGTTGCAGATTTACTCTCCTCTGAGGGAGGATGGGACATTCATAAGTTGAGATCTCTTTTCAAACAAGAGACTGTTTCTACAATTTTAAAAGGTGGGTCCCCCAGATCTCGGAAAAGACAAGTGGAGTTGGACTCTTGAAACCAACGGTTAGTTTTCGTGCAAATCGGCCTACCTGACCCAGGTCATGGAGAGTGCCCCCCTCTGTGAGGTCACTCCTTTGCTCTAGAACAAGCTCTAGACTAGTAAAATTCTGGAGCGCCATAAGATTCTTTGGTGGTCTATTCTTTCCAATGCTCTCCCGGTTCGGGTAGCGATTAAGAAGCGGTTTCCGATAGAAGACACTAGTTGCCCTTTGTGCGGGATGGGCGAGGAGTCTCTAGAACACTTATTTCTCTCTTGTGATGTAGCATTAAATGTTTGGAGATCCTCGCCTTGGGGCATTTATTTTGTTTGTGATACTTGTATCCGCTTGTGGGATTGGGTCAAATTCATCTGGGACCTAAAATAAAGGAATTGATGCTGAGAAAGTTTTCCTGTATGCTTCAATTACAGTGGACACGATCTGGCATTCCCGCAAGCAAAGGTTCATAACAATGATTCAGTTGATGTGAAGAAGTGTATTGACTCTATATGTACTTCTTTTGCAGATCTTCAGGATTCTCTTTTTCCCTCTCCCGAGCCTTGTCGGACGGAGGTGTGGTCTTCTCCTCCTGAAGATTGGATAGAAATAAACTGTGATGTTAAGGTGGGATTGGATAGCATGTGTACTGCAGTTGTTGCTAGAGACCATCTTGGTAGGGTGGTTTGGATCCAAACAGCTCATCTGGACTTCTCTGATGTGTTGTGCGGCGAGGCGGATGCCTGCTGCTTGGCTATCTCGATTACGAAGGATCTGGGCTTTAAGTTTGTCATTGTGGAGAGTGACTCGAGGGTAGTTATCAATGCTCTCAATGGGAAGGTATTCTATTGGGCTTTGGATAACTATGTCTCATTTTGTATTAGTTATTCTTCCTACTTTTCTAGTTGTATTTTCTGTAATATTAATAGAAATTGTAACTTGTTGCCCATAATGTGGCTAAGTAGGCGTTTTCCTACAAGAAGTTTGGAGTTATTCCTTTTGATTCCATTCCTTTTGATTTGGTTTGTAATGACCGTGAGGTCTAACAGTATTTTTATCTAGCAATATAATCACGCTTTTCTTCAAAAATAAATAAATAAATAAATAAAATAAAATAAAATTTCGGGTATTATTCTGAAAAAAATGGTGGTATTACATGATTCAGCAATACGACGTCGTCTCATTTCTATCAATGGTTTAAGCGTGAAATAGTCGGAGTTCTGGCCGTTAATGGCGAGCTACAAGATTCTCAAACGCCTCCGCCGATCTATTCAAGCTAACTATCTCTCTCACAAGCGTGATTACCACCTTCTCAACATTCTTAACTCTAATTCTAGCTCCGTCTCTTATGCTCTTCCGTTTTCTTCCCACCTCGGCAAACCCAACCTCCCGTTAAAAAATCCGTACTCGTTGTTGCTCAACTCTCGAGCTATTACCACTCAGTCTGAAGATGATTCGGTGTTTGGGGAAGCTCGAGCTGTTGATAGCCACCACTCGATCACTGTCTCGCCCGAGTTGATTGCAGAATCCAATGTTATGGATGAAGCTTTATCAATTAGCTGTGAAGAGTCAATGCTTCCAGTTCGTCTAGTAAGCTCAATGCTGGATGGATTTCATGAATTTAGTGGCTTGCCATGGTGAGTTTCCACACATTGTTTTTTCTTTTTACTATATTTTGATTTTTTTGCTTATCTACCTATTGCTTTGAATATGAGTGTGTTCATCTATATTGGTTGCTTTTGTTATGTGTATTCAATTATAGGTGGGTAGTTATTGCTTCCTCCACATTGGCTCTCAGAGCTGTTCTGTTCCCTTTGCTTATATTTCAGCTTCATAAGTTGAAACGAATTGGAGAATTGTTTAATAAATGTAAGTGTTTTTTGTATCTTCACTTCAATTTGTTCATTACTCACTCAATTATGTCACCATTAGTTTAGGTATCATGTATATCATAAATTAACTTCCTTTGGTTCTTATTATCTGCATAGTGCCATCCCCATTTCCAGAGCCTTTATCAGGAAAAGGTTATATTGATCATCTTTCACACTTCATGAAGGAAAAGAAAGCCATTGGCTGTCCCTCATTTTTATGGTTCCTTCCATACGTCTGTGTCCAGGTAAATATTTTCTTAAAGTGTAGGAGAGGAGTGATGTTTGTCTATGTAAGTTCTATTTGTAAATTTATTTATTCATTGTTATTCAAAATATATGCAGGTGCCATGCTTCTTCTTGTGGATGACTACTGTACGAAGAATGTCGCTGGACCATCACCCTGGGTTCGATTGTGTAAGTCTCTGAAGTTTTACTACTAGACAAGCATAATTTGATCAATTGTTGATACAATTGTTTACAAGGTTGTATAGCCAGAACTAGCACAAATGTTTTAACTTATTTTAGGTGAAAAGCATGGAGCTATGTGAAAGTTTCTTTTGATTGGTCTGATATATTTTCTTCGTATTTGATTGACTATCATTATTGATTTCTTCTTCTCAGTCATCATTCATGTGTATCTTTAAGGCTTTTTTTTTTCTTCTTTTCATTTTAATGGCTTTGGCTGATTTCAGTTGATTGCATCTTTTGTGTCCACCGTCATACAGGAAATCTCTAAATTTTATAACCATATGTTGCATATTTATATAGCATTCATGGATTTGTTAAATTAAATTTTCTACGGTGTTCATGTCAGGGGGGTGCATTTTGGTTCCAGAATTTGACTGAATTTTCTCATGGGATTTCAGGCTCCATATTCCCTGTAGTAATTGCTGGTTTGCACTATACCAATGTTCAGGTATTCAGTTGGTTACCAATTACAGCTGATAACTACAGTTCTAATTACTTTGTCTTAGTTATATGTTGATGTAAGATAACTAGTCTACAAGCAAACAAAAGATACTTAAAAAAAATCTCTCTAAATGGCAGATAGTTAGATAAAGATATTTTTACTATGAGCCTGTCAGCATACTTTACCATGTTACTGTAAGCTAATTTGAAAGAGGGTAGCCTGATATCTTGTTATTCAACTTTTCAGATTTCCTTCAGAAAATCTGCAATTAAAAAGGTCACCAGCCTGCTTGACTTATTAGTAAAAGTAAGTATTCTCAACTACATAAGTCTTGTATATATTTTAGACGACAACTATTCTTTTTCTCCTTAGTGGCATGTATCTCATTAGTTCTATATTTTCTCTTAGTAGTTA
This sequence comes from Cannabis sativa, assembly GCF_029168945.1. Taxonomy (NCBI): domain Eukaryota; kingdom Viridiplantae; phylum Streptophyta; class Magnoliopsida; order Rosales; family Cannabaceae; genus Cannabis; species Cannabis sativa. The sequence continues at coordinate 24,493,701 of NC_083602.1, read as the reverse complement.
TATTTCCATCGATTTTTGTTAACTGTTAAAAGTATTTTAGTTTGTGAAGATGATTTGAGCTTTTAACCTTGTGCAGTACTACAAGCACTACTTGGATTTCTTGACACTACCTATACTCTTAAGCTGTTATTTTGTTCCTCAGGTAACTTGATATTTATTGCTGTGATTTCGTTATTTGTTATTATTATTACTATTGAACTTAGGTTTTGTAATATCAGATTACATAATTGTACATTTCAAGGCATTACAAAATGTAGCAGTTAGCTTTAAAGTAAGGGGAATAGTGAGACAGAAGATCAACCAATTTTCGCCACAACTTTCAACTTTCTACGCATCTTCTCTGTTGGTCTTTCCCTGGCAACCAAACCACCTTTGGAATCTTCTAAGATGTTATATTTTTGACAGCATTGCTCATTTTAAGACATAGTTCAGTCTCTCCTATTTATTTCGGAAAACTAGCAAATATTTAGATCATTTGTTGTGGACTGAAGGCTGTCTAACTAAGCCCACGTAATTATAACATAGACTATCATCAGTAAAATATAAAAGGGGTAAACAATGTATTGTATTTGTTTCTTGGTATTGCTTGCATATGTGAAGTGGCATGCTCTGCTCTGACAAAGTTAGGCCTCACAATTTTACCATTGTTTTGCAGGGAAGTCTTGTCTATTGGGTCACAAATAGTTCACTCACGGCTATACAGGTGAATTCTTCTTCTTCATTGAAACAAAACAACCACAGAGAGAAACCCAGTTAGCCACACTTGAAATCATGGTGTGATTGTAACTATGGTTTTCCTCCGCCACAAATGAGGCTTTTCAATTCATATTGGGGAGGGTCCTGTCTAAGACAAGAGGATCCTTTCTCTTTTTTCAAAAAAAAATCATGGTGTGATTAATGAGCAAGAATTTTTTTTATATACATTTTTATTATAACAGAATTCATTACAGTTGGCCTAAGATAACAACGACACTGGCAACCTAAACTAACTTCCTAACCAGAATCAAGCCATCCCCCCTCAAACGAAAAGGGGTATTTACAACTTTGAGTTTGGTTTTGAGATACAAATTGGATCTTTAGGCAAGCATTTAGTTAGAATATCGACCACTTGGTCAACTGATGGCACAAAACGAACTGAAAGTGTATTATTCAGAATCTGTTCACGAACAAAGTGTTGATCGATCTCGATGTGCTTACACTGAGCATGAAAGAAAAGGTTTGCGGCTATGGCAGCTACCCCTTAATTATCGACCCAAACTATGGGAACATCAACAAGAGTGACTTGCAGTTCAGAAAACAAGGATCGTAACCACATGATTTCAGCAGCGGTATTGGCTAAGGATCGAAATTCTGATTCGGTAGAAGAGCGAGCAACAACTTGCTGCTTCTTAGCAGACCACGAAATGAGATTTAGACCAAAAAAGACCGGAAAGCCACCAGTAGAATGCCTGTCATCAATACAATTGGCCCAATCGGCATCCGAATAAGTTACAATTGACATTCGAGAAGCAAGTTTGAGAAGAAGTCCCTTAGTTATAGTACCTTTCAGATATCTCAACAAGCGTTTACATGCTTCCCAATGGACAAAAGTGGGGGCATGTATAAATTGAGAAAGTTTTTTGAAAAAAGGGAAAGAGGCCAATGTCTTAGACTAGCCCCATCCCCGGAATGGATATAAATCCTCGCTTGTGGCGGAGGAATACCGTTGTTACAAAAATAAAGCAGGTTCCACAGCTTTAACCAAAGCTAGGGACACTAAAACAAAACTCGCTTCTCTGTCTAATCGAATGAAAACTTCTGACTCCCTAGTGGCCTAGCGCAAAACTGACTCCCTCACAGTATAATTACCTATGAGGCTACACCAGTGCAAACTTACAACAAAGTTCTCCAATCTCTAATTAGGTCTAAGAATGAAAGATTTTCGAAATGCTTAGTCTTGTACACCCATGTGGCTGTCCAGAATTTGATTTTTTCCCATAGGATCTCTGTCGAGCTTTCCGAATCTTCAAAGATTCTCTTATTTCGTTCTAACCAAACAACCCAAAGAACCGACAATACTGCCGTTCTCCATAGGCTTGTGCTACGTTTACTGCCTCCAACCTTACTTACTAACATGTAAGAAACCGAACCAGGCATAGCCCATTGAATCTCAAATTCGTTTATCAGCATTATCCATAAAGATCTTGCGAGGCGGCAACTTAAGAACAAATGTGCGTTGTCTTCCCCATTTATCTTGCAACAAGCACACCATCCAGGTGATATACACAGGAATGGGCGCTTTTTTTGCAGTCTAGCGTGTAGGTTCAATTTATCTAGAGCCACCAACCATCCAAACACTTTGACTTTGGAAGGACCTCTACTTTTCCAAAGGATCTTTGTCCAGAACAACTCATCAGAATTCTCGGTTGAGGTAAACCAACCGAATGCTGATTTAGAAGAGAAGATCCCACAAGAATCTGGTAACCAAATACGGCTATCATCAAGAATGTTAAGTACTCTGACGTGTTCCAACTTTTGTATCAATTGTGTCAAGCTCGGAATCTCTTGATCCGTAATGTTCCTTCTGAATTTAAGATCCCAGCTTGCCACACAATCACCAACCTCGCCCTCATCGCCAATCATCTCCTGAGTACTTACATTCTTGGCCCTAGATATCACAGCTAAATTTGGAAATGGATCCCTTAATGAAGATCTCCCAATCCACTCATCTTCCCAGAAACGAATACTTGCCCCATTTCCTACTTTAAACTTTACCAACTTCCCGTATTCATCATAAAGATCTGAGATATCCTTCCATGGTCCTCGTGGAGACAATCTAACCCCCTGTTTTGTATCCCAAAAATTGTCTGCTTTGCCATATCGACTTTTAATGACTTTGTGCCACAGAGAGTTCGATTCTAGTGGGTATCTCCATAGCCATTTCATGAGCAAACCTTTATTCCTCATTTCTAGTCTTCCGATTGCTAAGCCACCCTCCGCTCTAGGTTTACACACCTCATTCCAAGCCACCAAATGATCCCCGCCTGCTAAGTCTCCTCCTTCCCAAAAGAAGTCTCTCATCATTTTTTCTAGTTCCTTTAAGACCACCTTTGGAGCTTTGAATAAGGACAAATAGTAAATTGGAAGTGAAGAGAGGACAGACTGAATGAGGGTCAGCCTACCTCCTCTAGAAAGGAAAGAGCATTTCCATCCATCCATTCTTTTAGCGCATTTATCCAAAACAGGCTCCCAAAAGGACTTCTTCCTTGGAGAGCCGCCAAGTGGCATTCCCAAATAAATCATAGGCCACTTGCCCACCTCACACCCAATTGGGTCCGCACTATGGGCCACTGCTTCCTCGTTCATACAGATTCCTAACAATTGACTTTTATTCAAGTTTACTTTTAGTCCCGAGATACCACAGAACGCTTCAACAATCTTGATCAGCTTTCGAAGAGAAACCTCATCTTTAACAAAGAAAAGAGTGTCATCCGCAAACTGTAAATGACTAAGCCGAATATGGTCTTTGCCTATCTGGAACCCCGCCAAAGATTCTGTTTCTATTGCCCTATCCACCATTCCGCCAAGAACATCCGCTATCAATGTAAAAAGAAACGGTGATAGGGGGTCTCCTTGACGTAGACCCCTAGAACCATTGAACCCCTACCATTAATGAATATAGAGAATGAAGTTGATGAGACACATCCTCGGATCCATTTTCGCCACCGCTCCCCAAAACCTTTTTTCCTCAAGACCATGTCTAAGAAACCCCATTCAACACGATCATATGCTTTCTCAAAATCGATCTTGAGCACGAACCCTTTTTTACCACGACTCCTATAGTCCTCAACTGCTTCATTTGCCATTAGCACCGAATCCAGGATCTGTCGCCCTTCCACAAAAGCCGATTGGGTTTCAGCAATAGTCTCTCCCAAGACACCGCGAAGTCTAGTGGCAAGAGTCTTGGCGATGATTTTATACACGCTTGTGATGAGGCTGATGGGTCTGAAGTCTTTGACTTTGCAGCTGTTTAATCTTTTAGGGATCAGACATATAAAAGTATCATTGATACTGCCTTCAACTCTTCCCTCTCTATGAAAAGCCCGAAACACTTCCATAAGATCATTCTTGATCGTCTCCCAATTATTTTGGAAGACCGCCATGCTAAAGCCATCTGGCCCTGGAGCTTTATTTCCTTCACAACTAAAGACAATGTTTCTGACCTCTTCTTCTTCAAAAGGGCATTCTAGTTGCCTGGCTGAGGAATCGACAATCTGTTGCCACTCAATACCTTCGACCCCGGTCCCCAATCTCACCTCCGAAGTATAGAGATTTGAGAAAAAAGTTATTAGCTCCTCAACAATTTCCTTCTCGTTATCAATAATAGCCCCATTATCTCTTTCAATTCTCGAGATGGTGTTCCTAGCCTTTCTTGCATTCAATAGATTATGGAAGAATCTTGAGTTTGCATCTCCTTCTTTTGCCCATTTGCATTTAGACTGCAGCCAGATACCTCTTTCTTCTTCAAAATTTAACCGCTGCCATTCCTCTTTTAATTTCCTTCTTTCATCATGCAAAGATTGACTCCAAGACGAGGTTCCTTCTAATCTGTCTAACACCCCCAATCTTCCTTCCAGCGCATTCTTTTGTGGCCTTATTTTGTCCATAAGTGTATTTACTCCACTCCTTCACCTTCCCTTGAAGTATTTTTAGTTTCTTCATTTATTGATAATGAAAGCCATATCGGGCCTAGTGAGAGTCAAATATTGCAAGGCTCCTAAGGTACTTCGATAGAGAGTTTTGTCTTCAAAAGGAGACCCTTCAGTAAGTGAAAGTTTGTGAGCACTACTAGTAGGACTAGAACAGCTTTTGGCTCCTTCCAAATGAACTTTGACACGTAAATTAGTAATATACTTGCTTTGGGAAAGATACATGCCATTCGAGTCTATATAAATCTCTACACCAAGAAAATAATGAACCTGTCCCAAATCTTTTAAGGCAAGAAAGTTGTTCAAGTCAGCAATAAGCTTGCAAATCAACTGAGAATTCTGTCCAGTTATGAGAATGTCATCTACATAAATTAGTAGAATGACCATAGTCACAGTAGTCCCAAAAATAAACAACGAAGTATTAGCCTTAGAAGTGGTGAAATCCCAACTCAACAAAGTTTGCTTTAACTTGTCATTCCAAGCTCGAGGAGCTTGTTCGAGGCCATATAAAGCTTTGTGAAAATGACAAACATGATTAGGTTTAGATGGATCTTCACAACCTTGAGGTTGAGTCATATAAATGGTCTCTTGTGAATTGCCATTTAGAAAAGCATTAGAGACATCCAGTTATCTAACTTCCTAGTTGGAAGATACAACAAGAGTTAAGACCATTCAAACAGTGATTGGTTTAACTACAGGGCTGAAAGTATCTTCATAATCGATACCTGGCTGCTGCAGATATCCTCGTGCCACAAGTCGAAATTTAAAACCATCAACAGGTCCGTTAGCATTAATTTCACTCGATGAACCCTTTTGTTGCTGATGAGCTGCATATGAGGCTCATAAGAGACTGATGTTTAGGTATGATTAGCAATTAAAGCACGAAATTCATGACTCATAGCAGCATTCCAAGCAGGATCCTTAAGAGCAACAACTGTGGATTTAGGCTCAGTTGGCAACAGAGATTCAGGAAGTTTATGCTTCATGGCAAGATACGCCTTTGGTTTATGAATCCCATTTTGAGCTCTAGTGCGCATAGGATGTATTCTCTGAGTTGTAGCTTGTTCGGAGGAGGCAGGTGAAGCTGACTTAGATGCAGAAGAAAAAGAAACCTCTTGACCACCAAGAGTTGCTAACTCATGAACGGATGCTGCTGATGAACTTGGTGAATTGTCCTGACTAGAATGCAAGGTAGGAGCTTCAAGATGAACTGCCTGAGACCAGGAACTGACTTAGAGGAAGAGGCATCAACAACATTCAACATCAGCAACATTTGAGCGAACAACAATAGTCATGTCAACAGCAGCAACACGAGAGTGAGACTCGGGGATACCATCATTAGGAGAAGATGCAGAAGGTATATTAGTATTGAAATATACTGGACTAGTATGAAATGAAGCAGTGGGACAAGAATCCAGAAAAGAAGGTACTTGAGAGGCAGATGTTGATGAAGAGATAGAAGCTGGATAATGTGACTCATTAAAAATCACATTTCGAGCTATAAAAACTTGACTTGCAGCATTCCCACACAAGTAACCTTTGTGCTTAGAAGAGTATCCTAGAAAAATGCATTCTTCTAACTTGAATTCTATCTTATGATGATTATAAGGGCGCAAGTGAGGAAAACAAGAACACTCAAAAGGTTTCATGATAGTATAATCTGGTTGCTGTCTGTAGAAAATAGTGATTCGAATTGTGTGTATATTTCATAGAATAGTACATATTTATATACAAAGCTAGGAGACTAGGAAATAGGAAACTACCAACAAAATAGGAAACTACTAAATACAAGTTGCCCTAATTCTTTTACACCTAATATACAGCTAATATTCTAACACTCCCCCTCAAGCTGGAGCATAGATGTTAATCATGCCCAGCTTGTTACAAAGATAGTCTATCCGCACCCCATTCAAAGCTTTTGTAAAAATATCTCCTAGTTGTTCTCCGGTTTTCACATATCCTGTGGAGATCAGACCTTGTTGAATTTTCTCACGAACAAAATGACAATCGATCTCAATGTGCTTAGTTCGCTCGTGGAATACGGGATTCGAGGCAATATGAAGAGCAGCTTGATTATCACACCATAATTTTGCTGGAATAGAAGTCTTAAACCCGAATTCAGTCAAAAGCTGATAAATCCATATTACCTCACACACGGACTGGGCCATAGCTCTATATTCGATTCGATCGGATCTAGATACAACATTTTGTTTCTTACTCTTCCAAGAGACCGCATTGCCCCCAACAAATACACAATATCCGAAGTGGATCGTCTATCTACCTTGGAGCACGCCCAATCCGCATCGAGAAAAACACTCAATCTGGGTATGTCCATGATCCTTGTAAACTATACCTCGTCCTGGTGCTCCTTTTAAGTAACATAAAATTTGTTCTAATGCTGCCCAATGATGAATTGTTGGGGAAGACATGAACTGACTGATAACACTAACTGGAAATGCAATATCTGGACGAGTCACAGTTAAATAATTCAACTTTCCAACTAACCTGCGATATTTCTCAGGATCTTCAAATGGTTTCCCATCACGTGTAAGATGCACAAATCGGATTCATTGGAGCATTGCAAGGTTTTGATCCCAATTTCCCTGTCTCAGTTAGCAAATCAAGTACATACTTTCTTTGAGACAGAAAAATACCTTGTTTACTCCGAGTAACTTCAATCCCTAAGAAATACTTGAGTTCCCCTAAATCTTTCGTGTTAAACTGGGTGTGAATGAAAGACTTAAGGGATGAGATGCCTTCAGTATCATTTCCAGTAATAACGATGTCATCAACATACACCACTAACAAAATGATACCAACAAATTGATCTTTTATAAAACACAGAATGCTCTGACTTACTTATCAACAAACCAAACTTCTCAACAGCCTGACTAAATTTACCAAACCAAGCACGAGGGCTTTGTTTCAATCCATACAAAGATTTGCGAAGATGACAAACTCGCCCTAACTCCCCCTGAGCAACAAACCCAGGAGGTTGCTCCATATATACTTTTTCCTCAAGATCTCCATGAAGAAAAGCATTTTTAATATCAAGCTGATGCAAAGGCCAATGATGAGTAGCTGCCATGGAAATGAACAGTCGAACAGATGTGAGTTTAGCAACGAGGAGAAAAAGTATCACCATAGTCCACTCCATAGTTTTGAGCATAACCCTTGGCAACAAGACGGGCCTTTAAGCGAGCAACTGTGCCGTCCGGATTGAATTTAACCGTGAACACCCATTTACACCCGATGGCCTCGTTTTCCGAAGGTAAATCAACCAAGACCCAAGTACCATTCGCAACCAAAGCATTCATCTCTTCTATCATTGCAGCAAGCCAACCAGGATGAGACATCGCTTCTCGAACAGTTTTAGGAATAGTGATAGAATCAAGAGAAGCAATAAAAGAACAAGAAGAAGAGGAGAGATGATTATAAGACACAAAAGAAGTAATAGGAAAAGTACATTGACGTTTACCTTTACGTAGTGCAATGGGAAGATCATCTGAGATGTCCAGATCTGATGACGAAGATGCAGGTGCAGGACATGAAACAGGAGGTGGAGGAGGGGCGCCCGGTGTACACTATAGGAGGCCGAGGGAGTGGTGGAGGTGGTAGAGGTGGTGGAGGTGGTGGAGGTGTAGACATTGTGGGGGTGACGACCGAGGCAGTGAAGGAACAAGAGACCCGCCGTAACATGGAGCGGGCGCATAGGATGTGACAGAATAAACCAACAAATCATCATCCTCCCCCTGACTAGTAGAAGTAGTGGAAGATGAAAAATAAGGTGTATTTTCTACAAAAGTAACATCAATAGACACAAGATATTTGTTGAGATCAGGACAATAACACCTATACCCTTTCTGAAGACGAGAATAACCAAGAAAGACACACTTTAGTGCCTTAGGGTCTAATTTGGTGACAGATGGACGGACATCGCGAGCAAAACAAACACTACCAAATACTCGCGGAGCAACTGGAAATAATGACTTATTAGGAAAAAGAATTTTAAATGGAATTTCACCATTAAGAACGTAGAGGGCATGCGATTAATAAGAAAGCATGCCGTGGAAACTGCATCGGCCCAAAAAGGTTTAGGGACTTTCATTTGAAACAAGAGAGCACGTGCAGTTTCAAGAAGATGTCTGTTTTTACGTTCGCAACACCATTACGAGGTGCCGTATCAACACAAGAAGTTTCATGAAGCATGCCATTAGAGGTCATATAAGATTGAAATTGAGCATACATATACTCTTTGGCATTATCACTTCTCAAAGTACGAATAGATACATTAAATTGAGTTTGAATCTCAAAGACAAAAAGCACGTAATATAGAAAACAACTCAGAACGATTTTTCATTAAATATAACCAAGTTAAACGAGAATGATCATCCACAAAAGTAACAAAATACTCGAATCCGGAGTTGAGACAAAATAGGACAAGGACCCCAAACATCAGAATGAACTAACTCAAAAGGAACACTAGCACGTTTATTGACACGTGGACTCAAACTAACACGATGATGTTTGGCAAACTGACATGACTCACATTCTAACGAAGATAAACTACTATATTGGGGACACAGTTTCTTGAGCAAAGGAAGGGATGGATGACCTAAACGACAATGAGCCTCAAAAGCGGAAGCAACACTCGAACAAGCAATAGCGGTTGGCGGAAGTGGGTCAAGAACATACAAGCCACCAGATTCATGTCCTTTACCAATAATCTTCTTCGTCATAAGATCCCGAAACAAACAATGATCGGGAAAGAATGAGATGCAACAATTTAGATTACGAGTGAGTTGACTAACGAAAGCAAATTAAAGGACAAATCGTGTAAATGTAAGATCGATGATAAAGATAACATAGGTGTAGGAACAATAGTGCCGGATCCAAGAACGAGCCGTTGACCCATCGGTAAGGTGACAACGAAGTGGGACCGTGAGACCGAAAAGTGGAAAAGAGACGGGAATTACTCGTCATATGATCCGTGGCACCGTAATCAATGACCCATTTTGAGGATTTGGAAAGAAGGCAGGCATTAGAGTTACCTCGAATCGGCAATCGCGGTGACGAAGAAGATGAAGACTTAAGTGTTTCCACGATACCTTGAGAACTTGGCAAATTCATCGGCGAAATAAGGACCGATTTGTCGGATGCATCACAAGTGCTTGCAATATTGGCGAGTGTTGTTGTCGATTCTTAAATTGTAACTTCCTACACTCAAACTTGGTGTGGCACAGTTTCTTACAATAATTGCACATGATGCTCCCGAATTTGGTGTGCGGTTATCAGGTCCTTGTGAATTACCTCCTTTAAATCCACTTGGAGTAGAGTTTCTTTCCGGTGCAGAATTATTACGACTCACCAAGGCGCTATTCAGAGGAGTTGAAGAGGTAGTCTCTGTGCGAAGAACACGAGTAAACACATCTTGTAAAGAGGAGACATCGTAACCGGAGAGAACTTGTGACTTTGCGAGTCAAATTCGGATGAGAGTCCCGCAAGAAAACTCATAATAGCCATCCGTTCTCGTTGGCGCTGTTGAACTTTTACATCAGGACTAAACGGTAATAGCACATTAAGTTCTTCATATGTTTTCTTGAAAGCCATAAAATAATTCATAAGAGACTTATCTTGTTTCTCCGCGCGATAAAAAGCTTTGCAAACATCATATATGCGAGATATGTTGTCTTTGCCAGAATACAAAAACTCCAAGTAACCCATTAGTTCTTTAACCAATTCACAATGATTAATCAAACTAATTACCTCATTATCGATAGAATTTCGAATTTGAAGGAACAAGCGAGCATCCTCACGGAGCCATATTTTCCTTGAATCGTTTGTTTCTTCGGGAGGATCGTCGATCGAGTGATCATCTTTGTCAATACTCCTCAAATACAGTCGAATCGTCTTACTCCATTCCAAATAATTCGAACCAATCAACTTATGATCCGTGATTTTAGACATTACGGGAACAACATCAGAAACAACAACTGATTTTGAATCTGATCTTATCTCTGCCATAATCTCAAAAGCAAACACAAAGACAGAGAAAAAGAACAAAAGAACACCAAAGAATGAACACCCAAACACGAAGAAGACAAACAAATACCGAATTACAACCTAGAACAGATGCGAGTGGGCTTAGAAGAACCCAGTGAAGAATCGGCAACAGAACGCCGTCGAAGGCGCCGTCACACGCGCCTCCACGCGCCGGCGCGTGAGCCCCACGCGCAGAAGCTTCAGGCGGCGCGTGAGCCCCACGCGCGAGGAATCCGGCGACCGGACTTCGGGGGTTGGTAGATCGGCGGCTGGGCAGTCCTCCTATGTGGGCGGTGAGAAACAATGTTCACTCCAAATAGGATTTTCGAAAAAAACAACCCTAAACTCAAACCCTAAATTTTTTTTTTTTTTTTTTTTTTTTTTTTTTTCAGAACCCTAATTTCGAATTTCGAATTTTGAATCACAATGCTCTGATACCATGTAGAAAATAGTGATTCGAATTGTGTGTATATTTCATAGAATAGTACATATTTATATACAAAGCTAGGAGACTAGGAAATAGGAAACTACCAACAAAATAGGAAACTACTAAATACAAGTTGCCCTAATTCTTTTACACCTAATATACAGCTAATATTCTAACACTGTCCAAATAAGCAGTCAAAAGGACTAATGTTGCCATTGATAGCAGTAGGCATCCGATTAATAGAGTAAGCTGCTGTGTGGAAAGCATACCACCAACATGACATATCTAAACCTAATTTGGCAAGCAAAGTTAAACCAGTCTCTGTTATATGTCGATGTTTACGTTCCACCCTTTCATTTTGCTCATGGGAATGGGGACAAGGCCTTTGGTTTTTAAAGCCTTGATCACTTAAAAATCTCTCAAATGGTAGTCTATACCCACCACTACCATCAGCTTGGACATCTTTTATGGGAAGATTAAATTATTTGTCAACGAAGCTTTTGAATTGAACAAATAATTCAAACGCTTGAGACTTGACTTTATGAGGAAATATCCAAGAAAACTGACTATAATCATCAACAAATACAATATAGTATTTGTAATTATCTTTAGACGCGACATGGGAAGGACCCCATAAGTCGCTATGAATATGTTCTAGAGGTTGTGAAGCTTTACTAGAGGACAAAGAGTAAGGAAGTTTATGGCTTTTACCAAGTTGACAAGCAGTACAAAAGCTGAGATTTTTAAGTGAATGAGGAATATTGGCACGAGACAACATCTTAATCAATATAGTAGGTGCAGGATGACCCAATTTGATATGCCACAAATTTATATCACAAGAAGCTATAGATAAATGAACACTAGGTGATTCAAGAACAGGAAAAGAAGCTTTATTTATTTGACATTGCAGTAGCAGTGCAAGTACAATGAGAATTACAATCATTTTTGAATTGAGACATAGCACTAGAAGTGACAAGATTGCAATCCAGAAATGTTGGAGAGATATTCGAGCTACCATCACCTAGAAGATACAGACCATCTTTATTCTTCCCTGTGATCAGAACAGCACCTGTTTGCTTGTCCTTACCAAAACAGCAAGATGTGAAATTTCAAGAAAACATTATTATTTTCAATCAACTTAGAGACACTAATGAAGTTTTTTGTAATTGAGGGCACTTGCAAAACAGTTTTTAGTTCTAAAGATTTAGTGGAATTAGAAGGAATGGTGGCATGACCAAGATGAGAGATAAAAAGCTTCTTACCATTGCCAACAGCAAGAGTTTCTTGACCATTGTATGGAGTAGTTAAATCAAGGTTGGCATGACTGAAAGCAAGATGATTCGTGGCACCAGTATCCACATACCACCCAACATCATCACCAAAATCAAGAACTGATTGAGTAACAAAGGCCTGAGATTCATATTCTTGAGACAACTCAATGAGATGAGCTTGAGAAGGGGAAGAAGAATGCTTCGGAGTCACCCAATTACGATCGAACTTGTAATGACAGGTTGGTGCAGTATGGCCAAAACTCATACAAACTTGACAAAGAGGCCTGTTCATATTGGGAGGTCGATTCGAGCTTCGAGGATTAAATCGGGACTGATGGTCAGAGGGAATGCCTCTTCTAGACCGCAAGTCTGGTCTATTCGATCTAGATCTTGATCCAAAAGTCAGATTCGCAGACATCTTTGTAGAAAGATCCATAACAGAAGTGTGGCTGGTTATCATCCCGAGCAGTTCGTCGATTGAATGAATTGATTGGCTAGTGTCACACAGGTCTATCAATACAGAAATTTTCACAAGAGAAAGGGTAGACGAAGCTTTCAGTCTGATATGTATGATGTTTCGGTACATTCTTCTTGGGTCGGGTTTACTTGTTTATATGTCTATTCTCTTATGACTTTTTTTAGTATATTTTCGCTTGAAACGAAAGATTTGGAGAAAGGGAAGTGAGTGGCAAGATAATAGATATTGAGTCCATCATGAGATGACCCTTTCTTCCCCTACCTTTGATGTACTTGACTTCTGCGTTCAAGACGAATCTCTTGTGACATGAGGAGAGCTTGCACTTCTTCAAGAGACGGGAAATCACTCCGAGACGTTATACCAGACACCACAGGATCGAACTCAGGGCCAAGACCATCAAGAAGATGAAGAATGAGATCAAGATCAGATATAGCATGGCCAGCAACAGCTAAAGAAGCACTCAAAGATTTGACCTTATCAACATAGTCAGAGATACTGAGAGTACCTTTTCAAAGAGTCGAAAGTTGTCCTTTGAGCTGTAATAACCAAGCCTTTGATTGGCTCAAAAACTTCTGCTCCAGATCTTTCTAGACAGAGTAAGAGCTGGAATAGCTTGCAACGGTACCAAGAACACCTTCCATCATCGATGAACGAAGCCAGGAGAGAAGAAGCTGGTTTTTGCGCCGCCACTGAAGAAACATAGGGTTAGGATCGCCATTGATGAGATTCGAAGGAGGCGTGATATCACTGAACAAGATTTCATCTAAATCATGTCCAATGACGGTAGGGACGACCTGAGACTTCCACGCCAAGAAGTTCGATCGGTCAAGCTTTGTTGTGAGAGTCGAAGACAGAGAGTTGGAGAACGGATTCCGAGTGTGAACTAGAGCAGCAGACTCTGATTGAGGATCGGAGACTCTGACTGGGGACGAGTTGTCGCCGGAGGAAGCCATGGAAGCTAGTTAATGGCTCTAATACCATGAAACAAAACAAACACAGAGAGAAATAGAGAGAAACTCAGTTAACCACACTTGAAATCATGGTGTGATTAAGGAGCAAGAATTTTATTTATACACATTTTTATTCAGCACAAATAGAGGAATTCTGTTATAACAGAATTCATTACAGTTGGCCTAAGATAACAACGACACTAACAACCTAAACTAACTTCCTAACCAGAATCAAGTTGTTGGTTATCATTCTTCTTCTTCAATGAGAAAATGAACTTTCTAATAAAAAAAATATTTTGATTACTTTCCAGCTTCACATTGCTATAAATGCATTTCAATCCATGCCCTCTGTGATATTTCTTTGATATTAAGTGTTTTATGATGATGTTGTAGCAATTATCACTCAAAAATCCTGATGTACTTGTAAAGTTGGGTTTATCAGACAAGATTACTTCTAGCTCAGCTGCACACTCTGGCATTAGTATTCCTCCTATAACAACCTTAAGTGAATCTAAAAGACTGCAAAATGTATTTTTGGAAGACCTCTCCCCTACACCCTCAAGAAAACCTGGAAAACATATGGAAGTATCTTTGGAAGACCTATACCCTAAGGAACTTCTTAACGTAAGTGACCTTAATTTTTTTATCTTGAAAACTACGTTAAACATCAGATGTTAATAAAAGTTTATCCTAAATTTCGTCACTGGAATTGTTGGCAGCTTTCCGTCCAACTATTATCACAACAACATATTGAAAGAGCAATTCCTATAATGCAGTAATTTCTGATCTTCTCTTAGAAATTTAGACTTTCAACTTGTCTGCAAAGCTTCATAACAACTTTGTCTTTAGCTGCAACATCAAGCTCATTCTCTTTTACTGCAGACTGGCACTTTCCAAGGATCCTGATTACACACAATGTTTGGTTCTCATGGGTCAGATTCTAATGCAGAAAGGAATGCTTACAGAGGCGATTGAGTATCTGGAACGTGCTATTTCTAAGGTCTGGGACTCTAAATTCATTTTCTAATTGTCAAGATTGCCGTATGTGGTACATGAATGAATTAATCTTGTGAGATAATTACTTTGCCTGCAATATGTGACTGAGAGAGTTTATCTCTGTAGCTGCCTCAAAAAAAAGTTATACATGTATTACTTGCTTTTGAACAATTATTTGGAACAGGACTTTGGCTCTAATATTTCTTATTTTGAATTTGGCTAATACCGATTCTTTCAAACTCTGCACCCCATTGATCTATTATTATTCTCACCAGCTCTTGCTTGCTGAAGAGCTAACAGAAGTGGAGGAAATCGATTATTTAATCTTTGCATTGCAAATGGCGGGGTCTCTGTATATTTGTCAGGTGCACTAACTTACTGGAAAAATAAATTTTGAGATTCAACATGATTATAACAGCTCAATATACATGTTTATATAAAATTATAAATGTGGTAAACATTGAAAGCTATGTACTTTGTATTTGTGTATGGGACAGGGGAAACTTAAGGAAGGGCTGGTACACTTGGAAAGGATCGGAAGGTTGAAAGAACCAGAGGACCCAATTAGCAAAACTCACTATTTTGATGGAATATTAAAGCTTTCAAGGTATATATATGCAGTGGAGTACTATTTGATTATATGACAATAGGCTCCATCGCCATGATTGTTGTTCATCTTGAAGTTGATGATGAGTTTGATTTTTCAGCGCTTTATACAATGTGGGGCGCAGAGATGAAGCTGCATATTATCTTCGATTAGCTGCTGCATATAATCCTGCTTTCAATATATATTTGGAGCAATGTGAAAATGAGGATGACTCTTTGATCAGTGATCTTGCCAATAGTAGACGGCAAGATTATTGACTTTTACATATTCTCTTTTTCTCTTTATTGCTTTGCTTATTCTCATTGAATAATCATACTACAACTTACTATATTTTTTTTCTTTGATTTAGTTTCTCAAGTAAATATATGTGTGTCAGTGTGTGTGCGTGTGAGTTTCACTATTTAAATTTTCTATTAATAACAAAAATTGCGTATCTATAAGTTTTCTCAATTTTACATTTCTATTTTAATTTAGTTTGTATTATTTTTTAATATTATTTATTTCGGTTTGATCAAATGATGAGGTTATATACTGTGTATTTAATTTATCACAGTCGGCATGTTCAGTTAAATCAGTGATCACTGTTTTATTGTTTTCATGAACTGCTGTGCTCTGCTCATAATATTCTTTTAAAATCTAAAAATTTCTGCCACGTAATTATCTATTCGAAGATTATCAATTATGAGATTGCAAAACAAACCTCTTTGCAGCAAAAAGAGATTGCAAAACCTCTAAAGCACAAGCGAATTAAATCCGTCTATTTTTATTAAATAAAAAAAGTGGTGTTTTGTTAAATTTGGAAAGAAAAGTCTTATATTTATATCAGGTGTGATAGATTTTAATTATTTAGTACTTTAAAAATATCATAAATTATTAACAAGTGCTTGTTGACTTGTGATAATATAGTAGCAAAACAAGTCTTACTTTTCTTCTTCTTCAATCTGTGTTTCCTTCTCATTACTCTCCTCAGATTCTAATGCTCTGTTTCGTTAGTAACTAAAAACCCTCTCCACTTAGCAAATCTCTTGCCCCTTCGATTGTTTAGCTTACTTTCTGGTTTCATTGAAGAAGAAGAAAATTTCTGCAGCTTCTACAAGTAAGGTAAGGATGAACCTGGTTTTCACTTTTTATTGTTTCATTTTTCTGCCTTCGAAAATTTTTTTTAGTCCTTTTAAAATCTCTTGATACACCTTAAGCTCTTGAAAATTCCAATGTTTAGTATTAGCTATCAAAGCATATAAAATGATGACTTTTATGTTCTTTTCTGGTTACAGTCCAATCCACTTTGGGTTGTTTTCCAACTTATGGCAAGAAAAAGAGCTAAAACGGCAATATCAATGGCTGAGGAAGATGATGGATTTTCGAAACTACCTGATGCAATCATCCAACACATCTTGTCATTTCTACCCACTGTGGATGTCGTTCGTACAAGCCTCCTAACAAAGCGTTGGAAGCTCATGTGGTACTCAGTCCCCACACTCATTTTCTCTGATGCTACAACTGATTTTCAATCGTCACAGGCCGTAGAAAATTTCTACAAGTATGTCGATAATTGTTTGATATGCCGCAAGAGAGGTATGAATTTTATGGTGGATACAGCCATAGCTAGTTTCAAGCTTCAGATGAAGAATTCCTATCATACAAGCAAAGCCACTTACCTAGATAAATGGTTAGAATTTTTAGTTAAAAACAAAGTCAAGGAAATAAATCTTCAATTGGGTTTTGCCTTTGATCGTGCTTTGAGTTGTTACAGCTTACCTATATCAGTACTCAACACTAGAGATTTGACTGTTTTAGAGTTGGATAGGTTAGATTTGAACACTGCTTATTCAATTAGACTTCCTGCATTGAAAACTTTGTCATTGAAAAATGTTTACTTTGAAGATAATTTGAAGGATGATGCAATATTTAAGTTATTGCTGGGTTGCCCTTCCCTTGAGACATTGTTGTTAAGTTTGTGTGATAACTTAGTTCCTCTTGGTTATCCGCTCTGCTTGCAAAGTTTTAGCCTGAAGTGGCTGAAAATTAAATATCTTGCCTTTGTACCACCTCTTCAAGTCGAAGCCATAAATCTTGAATCTTTGGTAGTAAATGGATTCATCTTTAAAGATACAAATCTCTTTGCATGCAAGAGAATTAGAAATCTCTCACTAACTTTTGATCATTGTAGTGAAGAAGACCCATCTAAATCATTAGAGTGTCTCATTTCAACCCTTCCACTCCTTGAGAATTTGACTTTGAAGGACTGTTACAAAGTGAAGTTAGAACACATTAAAATTTCGAATCAGCAGTTGAAAAGTTTCAATTTGAAGAATAGGTGTACTAAATATGATTATGGGATGAACATTATAATTGAATTTGCTCCAAAATTAGAATCCTTCAGTTATGAAGGCCATACCAACTTTGGCATATCAATGGAGTCTTCTAATTTGTTGAATGGAAAATTTGTGATTCATAATCTGCATGAGAACTATGACGCAAATGGATTTATCAGTATGATGAATTTCCTTTTGAATCTCAATTGCTCTTGGAATATTGTGACTTTGCATGTTCCTTCATTTAAGGTTTGTTCATTATTGTTTTTATTTTATTATTTTTAAAAAAATAATTTCATTATTTCTCTTGTTTGATTTTGTTGTGGCTTTATTTCAAGTTCATATTACAAATGTATATTTCAAATATTGATATGTTCATTTGTTTTCTTAGGTTCTCATAATGCCTGAATATTTGAAGAGGATATGTCACTCTTCTTTACTTAATTGGAAGCATCTCAAAATTAACTCTGATTGTAAGTTGGTCAGAGAATCGGACTTAAAAGATAACTTGTTGCGAATATCATCATCTTTAGAAACATTATATATTAATGAAAAAGACATATTGTAGTTGTAACTGCTGATTATAAGGAGTAATGATTATTTATATTTTTCATTACTAATTGTGTCTTTAGACCTTTTGAGTACCTATTTAGCAGCATAAAATAGAATAAATTCAAATGGTTTTTTTGTATTAATGTAGAATTATATTATTATATAATTTAATATGTGAAATTATACTGATAAATTGTATTTTAAGGCCCCATTGGTGTATCAAGGATATTTTTAAAATTTTGACCCGAGATGGAAAAAATCGTAATTATATGATATATTGTGCTTATGGACTATATTATTATATAGTATGTTTATTACGTCTATCTGTAAGTGTTTTCTGACAAGTAGACAAGATATAGTCACAATCAAGTATTTTGGAATTTATTTATGGCATTATTTTGAAAAATGGGAAAATATAAATTAATATGTTATGTGTGTGCGATTGAAACGGCTATAATACCCTTAATTATGTGGATATGATTATGTGTATTTTTCAACAAAACTATTTTTTTGAAAATTAGAAAATTTATTTCTCTCTCTCTCTCTCTCTCTCTCTCTCTCTCTCTCTCTCTCTCTCTCTCTCTCTCTCTCTCTCTCTCTCTCTCTCTCTCTCTCTCTCTCTCTCTCTCCTTCTTAATCCTTTTGTTTATGTTAAATTCTAATATTTAAATGCTCAGTTTGTGCTTGATGTTCTTGTTTAATGAGATGCATGTTGTTGAGAAAGACATTATTTAAAGTGTTTTTGACTACGTTATTGCTAGTAGATTCATGCTAGGAGTTTCTTTATTGTCTTTGGAAGTTTTGGGTGAATTTAGGATATGTGATGCTAGATTCCACTTTGATATTCTGGGCTGCTTGATTTTTTGGGTTGCTCATTTGAAGTTCAGGGTTTGGATGTTTTGAATGTCTTGGTTTCAAGATTGGATGATGTATTGCATGTCTATTGGTATGGCATGCTTTGGTTTTGTGTTAGCCTTGAACTTGAACTTTGTTTTAACTTAAATTCTTAGTTAATGTTGATTATGAGTAGTAAAGTTTTGAATTTGAGTTTGAACTTGGTTTTGGATGAAGTTTTATGTCAATTTGGTGAAAAATCGAGCATGTTGATGATAGGATTATTTTACCATGATCTAGATTTACTAACAAGAATGTTGAATTAACATCCTAAATATAAATTCTCTAAAACAATAAAAATAAACACATAAGGGTTTAAGAAAATCTTACATTGATTGCAGCGGAATATAATGACTCCTTCCGTTCAGGATCTCTAGCCCTCGATTCCTTTCTGTAGGAGAGCATTATCAAGATTTGAACATGGATCTCTTTCTCTCCTTCGGCTTTAGTTACCACTGTTTTACTCACTATGATTGAGTACTTAACTTGCTATGTGTGGGCATGGCACTCTATCACTCAAGGGTTTCGAATTGGATGAACAATGCAAGAGGTTTGAAATCACTATTGAAGGTGTCTCTCAACTACTAGTTGTCAGAGAATGAAAACTAGATTTGGTAGGTTGAATAGTCAAGTTGAGAAGAGAATGAGATGAGAGCATCATGTACCTTTTACAGCGTTTCAACTAGGGCTTAGGGCTGAATTATATGAATTAAAAAAGAATAAAATATTGGGCAAAAATCAACACTAGGCCAGCCATACAAATGACCAATCTCTAGTTACAATTTTGTCACTTTTTTCAACAACTTATTCTTCTTTCAATAATACCATATTTTATAATTCAATCCTATAAATGCCAAAACTATTTATTTAATAATTATAATTAATTACTAAATAAAATTATCATTTATATTATTTATTAATTAGACCATACAAAGTCTCTTAATTAATAAATTGACCCCAAAACCTCTTTTCTTCACAATTAAGTCCTTGCTTAGTGAAAATTCATAAATAAGACATTTTCTAATTTTAAAATTATAATTGATTAATTAAAATCAATTAACTGAGTCTGCAAGCAGTATTATCTCAACTAATGAGGAGACCATAGGCCTAAATAACTGAGCTTTCAATAAGTAGATCTAGAATTTACCAAGTAAATTCTCGAACTTATTAATTCCGCCTGCGCCACCATAGGTTTGGAATTGAATAGCACTCTCAATTATATAAACGCTCTATATATACCACAATATAAATACGTTATGATTATCCATTTTTACAATCCTAATAGTCAAAGATCCTCTATAGATGATCTACACTGAATAAGGGACAAATTTACCGTTCTACCCTTCAATGTATTTTATCCTTAAAACACTTAGCTACCTATAAATAATATTTCTAGTAAGCTAGTATAATTACTGAAATGAGATCTCAATCATTTATCTCTATCAAGACAAGCTCAAAGGAAATCATCGTTTCACTTCTAAATACTTATAGAAGCTATAGATTCTGTATCTATGATCAGCGCTCCCACTCAATTGAACTACCATGTTCCCAAGATATAAATATCTGCCAGAACCATATGTTAGCATCCACGAACAACTTGAAGAACATAGATAATATAATTAAGCTGAACCTAACCATATCAGGATTAAGATCCATAGACCTAAGATCAACCATTGATATTGACTTAGAAAGATATAACGGTAAGTTTATGATATCTTATCCAAGTTCAATATCGGTCTCTTCTAATGTATTCTCCATACATCTGATACTGGTAAACTTTGCTAATGTCCTAAAAAAGACATAACACTTATCCAAGGTGTAAGTATACCTTATCGCCGATTATCATGTCAGTCTAAATTCAGTGAACTGGCAAATCATGGGAATTAAACTTTTGAACATATAATCATGATTATATTTTACTGTGCTGACGACACTATAATCATGAACAAATATATACATATTTATATATATTCTGGACTTAATAGAATTTATACATCAAATATAATCATAAAATAAATCATGCGAACCATGCAACATAAAAGCGATTTCTAATCTTATATTAATTAGTAAATCTGATTATATTGAAATGGGTTTTATTTAGGTCACAAAATCCAACAGTTGAAAATGGAAATTTTTAGGGGTTACAGGGCCCCTCGCCTCAGCCACGTTTGGCTCGCCGCAGCGTGGGCAGCCAAGTTGTGGCCGATGCAGCCACAATTGTTTTTCCTGGGAATTTTCGGGTTTTTGTTTTTTCCATAACTTTTGACTCGGGACTCCGTTTGGGACGTTCTTGATATCTTTGGAAAGCTCATTTCGAGCTCTATATGCGAATTTGTAATTAGAATGCAAATTATGTGATTATGTGAAAGTGATTTTGGGATTTACCCTATTTGTGAAATCCCGGGTATGTATGACTAGGACTACCAGCGCTTGCTCAAGAAGACCTGGGGGTTCGGAATCTCCACATACTTGGGATACCAGGTAAGACAGTAGTTAGCACGTAGACTTAAGCGTGTGGCGCTTATGTTTGATATTATGCTTGTGATTAAGTGAGAAACTGGTATTAGGGTTATTACCCTAAAGTGAGCGGTTATATGATCTAGGGTTAAAGAATTACGCAGGTAAGGCATAATTAGGTTAGACTCGGTAATCAAAACCGAGATAAACCAATCTAAGGCCTTATTGTAAATAGACGTGTGAGCGCAACACGTAGGTCTATGTCATATGACAATAGATACAGTGGCGTTAGTATTTATTTAAATTAAGAATATATTGCATTATGTTGTTAAAACTGTCTTGCTGGGCTCGGCTTACGGGTGCTCTACTATGCAGGAAAGAGTAAATCTGTTTGTGATCAGCCATGGGTTTGAGGGCTTGGCAGTGTATTGTACATGTTTAGGCCAGACTAGACCATGCGGGTTGGGTCTACCAGAAGAAATATTTTATATTTTGACTTTTGCCGCTTAGGTCGGCTTGTAAATGTAACCTGTAATATTCTGTGGAAGTTTTTACGGGATCCCGGGACAAACGTAATCTTTTGGAATGGTTGTAAAATTAAATATTTACAAGTTATATTTTTACTCTATGATTGATTTAAAGTTTAAATTTTCGCTCTTAAGTCTAGTAATCCCAAATTAGTGGGGTTAGCTTAGGTTTAATGGTAGTTCGTAGCGTGCCTTTTATTAGGGCGTTACATCCAACGTTCTAATTCAAATAGTCAAAATCCTCTATAGATGATCTACATCGAATAAGGACAAATTTACCGTTCTGCCCTTCAATGTATTTTATCATTAAAATACTTAGCTACCTATAAATGATATTTCAATAAACTAATATGATTACTTAAATGAGATCTCAATCATTTATCTCTATCAAGCCAAGCTCAAAGGAAATCATCGTTTCACTTCTAAATACGCATAGAAGCTATAGATTCTATATTTATGATCAGCGCTCCCACTCAATTGAACTACCATGTTCCCAAGATGTAAATATCTGCCAGAACCATATGTTAGCATCCACGAACAACTTGAAGAACATAAATAATACAATTAAGCTTAACCTAACCATATCAGGATTAAGATCCATAGACCTAAGATCAACCATTGATATTGACTTAGAAAGATATAACGGTAAGTTTATGATATCTTATCCAAGTTCAATATCGGTCCAATCTGATGTATACTCCGTACATCTAATACTAGCATACTTTGCCAATCTCCTAGAAAGAACATAATACTTATCCAAGGTGTAAGTATATTTTATCGCTAATTTATCATGTCAGTTTAAATCCAGTGTACTGACATGGGACTTAAACTTTGAAACATATAATCATGATTATATTCCACTGTGTTGACAACACTACAATCATGAATAACTATATGTTCTAGATTTAATAGAATTTATACATTAAACATATAATTATGAAATAAATCATGTGAACCATGCAAAATAAAATAATTTTTGATCTTTTATTAATTAGTAAATCTAATTATATTGAAATAAGTTTTATTTAGGGCATAAAATCTAACAAAAAATAACTTACTCACTACTTTGCTAGTTGATTGAAGCTTTTTGTCAAGAACAGTCTGATCATGGTTGAAAAGGGCCAATTGCTCAAAGAACAACTGTAATACCCTAGATTTAAGAAATGGATTAGCAAAACCCTAACTAGATAATTATGTATAATTGAGGAAATTATATTATTATATAATTTAATATATGAGAATTTATATGATTTATGCTATGTTAAGACCTCGTTGGTGAGCTAGGGGTATTTTAGTAAATTTGACCCGAGAAGGGTAAAACAGTGAAATTAATTTATTAACGTGCTTATGGGACTATATTATTATATATTATGCCTGTGTTGTCTTTTTCAGGTGTGTTCTGACAGGTTGGTGCGGTATAGTCACAACCGGGTATTTCGGGTCGAACCGGGTTCGGGCCCGAAATACAATTTTGGGAATTAAATATTGGCATTTTATTTGGTATTGGATAATCTGAATTTTTATTTGAAAATAAACGAGTATGAAATGACAATTATGCCCTTGTATGTTGAAGTGGATGTTATTTGGCCCTAGGGGCATTTTGGTCTTTTGACCTTTATTGATTTACATTTGATTAATAGAATTTTTAGAGAAAAGGAGTTGTATTTTCTAGCTGCTTCTTCCCCTTACCCAAACCTTCTCACTCTCTCAAACCCTCTTGAATTTCAAATTTGACTTTGGTGAAAACTAGCTTGATTTAAAGCTTGATTGTTGGGAGATTGTGTTGAAAGCTTGGAGCTTGTTTGTGCAAGAAATTGAGGTAGTTTTCTACTAATTTTTATTTGAGTTTTTGCTGATTTCTAGTTGTTGTAAAAGCATGAAAAGTGAGTTGTTCTTGAGATTTGCATGTTAAGAGAATTGATGTTTAATCTTGATGGATTTGGGTATGAATTGCTTAATATTGTTGTGGTCTTCATTGTTGAGCTCTAGATGGAATGATTAGGGTGTTTTCTTATTAGAATTTAGGTCTTTATTTGATGTTTGTTGCTGGAAATAAATGGGGATTTCATGAGTTGAAGCTCAAGTTCTTGAGCTTAACTTTTTGTTGGTTTAGGCATGATTTTGATTATTGTGCAATCTGAATTTTGAGAGTTTGTTGTTGATGTTTAATGCATGAAATGGTATTTTAGACTCTCTGTTTAATGATTGAAAGCCTATGTGATGGTTCTAAGTTTTGGTTTGGGTTTGGATGTGTTTTGGGCATAATTTTCGTAGCTGAAAACTAAGAGGTTGTTTGGCTTTATAGTTTAAAAACTGTTTTCAGTTTAAAACTGAAAACAGTTTTTAAAAACTATTAGGAGTCGTTTGGTAAAAATTTCTAAAAACTGTTTTTTAAAAATTGAGTTTTAAAAAACTAGAAAACAGAAAACATCAAAATGTTGTTTTCAATTTTTAAAAATAATTTTTTTGTCTAACATATTATATTTTATATTTTGCTCACATACTCGGATCCTAGACCCAAACCATACCCGAACCTAGACTTGGATGGGTTAATGTCATGGTATGGTGCTAAAATATTGATTTTTTTTCCTAAGAAAAAATCTGAAAACAGTTTTTAAAAATTTGTGCCAAACACCATTAAATTTTTAAATGATAAAAAACTGTTTTTTATTCTCACTTTTAAAAACACAATTTTAAAAACATAAAACTGAAAACACAACCAAACAAGCTCTAAGCTTTCTGGGTTTTTAAACCCCTGGGTTTTTAAACCAAGTGGTCACGACTATCATAGGTCTGGTCGCGACCATGATACTGACAGTTTAGTAATTTTTTTAAGTTTTTGTTTTTGCCATAACTTTTGACTCGGGACTCCGTTTGGGACGTTCTTTATACCGTTGGAAAGCTCGTTCCGAGCTTTATGTGATTATTTGAATTTTAAATGCCATGAATATATTTTTTGAGTGTGGAATCAGGGGTTCACCCTTGTTGTGTAAAATCCTTATATTGTGACTAGGATTACCGGCGCCTGGTCAGGAGCACTCGGGAATTTAGAATCTCTACTTTGCGGGACATTAGGTAAGACGATAGTTAGCACGTAGAGTTATGTGCGGTGGCGCTTATATTGAAAATGGGATATGTGAGTAATTAATAACCGGGATTAGGGTTATTATCATAATTTGAGCGGTTTGATAGCCTAGGGTTATTATCCTAGTGATATATGTTGTGTAAATGCTATGCCATATTATATATATGAATATGTTGAGATTTAGAGTTATGTGTTCAAGGCATAACCAGGTTCAGTGGCGGACCCAGAATTTAAAGTGAGGGGGGGCGTAAATAAATTTAAAAAGAAAATATAAAGTGTAGTTAGTGGGAGTTGAACCTTTACCCTCTAACCTATTTACCAACTACCTTAACCATTACACCAAGGTTACTATTATGTCTATAAATATCATCTTTTAATACAAATATATGTTGTAACTAATTAAAATGCATATACATTTTTTTCTCGATTTTTTTTTCAGGGGGGGCGACTGCCCCCCCTCGCTACAATGTGGGTCCGCCCCTGACCAGGTTGGACTCGGTAACTAGAACCGAGAGAAACCATTCTAAGGCCTTATTGTAATTAGACGTGTGAGCACAATACGTACGTCTACGCTACATGGATATAAATAGGCGTGTGAGCGTAACATGCAGGTCTGTGTCATACAGGCATATGTGAATGGCATTACTAATTATATAGTGTGATAAATATGTTATCATTATTTTATACTGTCTTGCTGGGTTTGGCTCACGGGTCTACTCTGCATGAAAGGGTAAAGTTGTTTCTGATCAGCCATGAGTATGGGAGCTGAACAAAGAATGTACATGTTCAGGCCACACTAGACCAAGCGGGTTGGGGTCTACGAGTGATGTATTTTGAAACTTTGTTTTGCCGCTTAGGTCAGCCAAAGGAAAAGAACTTGTAATAATGTTTTGTAAATACTTTTGGGATCCCAACTTTTGTTACTTTTAAATTATAAGGTTTAAATTATTAATTTTCATTCCGTTTATTAATAAAGTTTAATTTCCGCACTTATTTTACTAGTAATCCCGATTAGGGAATTAGCGTTTCACAAGTTTATTGGGTAGCGTGCCTGATTATTTAGGGCGTTACAACAACTCTCCTCTCGCTTTGCACATTTTCAAATGGTTAAAAATTACAAATAGGTATTTTTGATCCCATTTATAGGATTGTCGAAGGGTATAATGCTATTTAATTTCAAATATTTCATTCCCCCACCCCCCAAAAAAAAGCAAAAAAGTAATCATTACAAGAATTGTGTAACCATCAGTGCACGATCCCCAAGATGCGATTTCTAAGGAAAAATAACTAATGCAGAGATTTGAAAGGATAAGGAAGGATTTGCACACTTCGGGGCAGAACTGATGTCATATCCATGTAGGTACGTGGGTACAAACGTGTGTCACCTAGTCGTGCAAATTGCAAGGTCTAGAAAGTCCTCATACAACCAAAAGTTTCCACGCAGACTTGGGGGCAAATGTTACCCTAAAATTTGCACTGATATGTAACACCTGGCAAGCTAACAAGTGGTAAGGAGATTGACCCTGTGTGGAATATGACACCAGTTTGTACCGACCAGACCAGATGATGCTAAATGGCTGACCGGGGCATTTGTTGAAGATATGTCAAGATACATTCTTTAATTGGTTCCACAATAATGGGCCAATTGATATCCCTATTTCCATGGGATTTGATTTAACAAATGGAGAAAAGGGGATTCACATTCAAACCATTTTTAATTTATTTCCAATTTTTTTTGGGTAACTTATGTATTCATTATTCCTTATATAGTGAGGTCAAATCACTATTTAGGGACTTCGATTGTCACGTGCTAAGAACAGAGAGAACACTCTGAAATATTTGTAACATTTTTAAGGGATATTGAGAAACTCACTTCATCACACCTTGTTATCTTGATATTCATTCTAAAAGTAATACAACAAAAAAAGGAATAGACTATTACTGTTAAAAGAGGACGAACCTCTATAAAATTCGTAACATTTACAATTTTTCATAATCCTTGTTATGATTCAAATGCTTACATTATCGCTTTATTGACTCAACGTTGTTGACTAGAAACGAAGTCAACAACAAGTACCAATAGAAACTATCAATCGAAAAATGGAGGAATGAAAAAAAAAAAAAAGAGTAATGTTCGATACATACTTAAAATAAGTGTATAATTTAAGTGTGTTCCAATCATTTTTCTTTTAAAAAAAAAAAAACTATTTTTTCGCGTGAAAAAAAACCCTACCCTATAATTTAAGAAAAAAAGTCAAATATAACAACATTAAAAAAATTATTACACTTCACACCACGTTATAAGCTTGTACAACGCACCGTTTCAACCAATCAATTGCAAGAAAAAATGCCCTTATGAGTATGAGAAAATACTATGCCCTCTCCTAAGAAAAATCATATAAATATATATATCTATTCTATATAAAATATGGCTATGTAACAGAATTCTTGATTTAACGATATTTTTTTTTTATTTCCAATTAACTTCAATAGAATATTCTATTATTTGACATAATATTCTTTATTAATTTTATAATAATATTATTATATATATTTAAAAATAAAATTATATAGATATTTTATATAAAGAAATTTAAATTTAAATTTAAAATACTTGAAATATTATAGATATTTTTAATCATATTTTTAAATTTATTAGTTTAACTTTAAATTAAAATAAAAAGAAAAATTATGTAAATATTTTATATAAAGAAATTTAAATTTAAAATATTATAAATATTTTTTATCATATTTTTAACTTTATTATTATTTTTGTAAAATTTGGGAATAAAAATATTTATATTAAATTTAAGAATCCAATCTACATATAGACACACTTAAATTTGGTTATGTGAGTTTTGGTTAATTAAGAATATAATAAATTACAATATATACATTATTACATACGTTACCTGATTAAATTTTTTTAAAAAATACGTATATATAATCACATTTAAATATCACACTAATGTAGCAATAGCTAAAAAACAATTTTAAAGATCAAAATCTCAAACTACATTTCAAAAATAAAAAAAAAAATACATTATTTAATTAAAAAAATTAAAGTATTGTACTTAACATCACCTAATTGAACTTAATTATAAAGAAAACTAATTATACGTGCATTGCACGTAACATCAACCTAGTATAAATCTATTCTATATAAAGTGTGCATATATAACTGAAATTCTTGGTTTATGAGAAATTCATGGGTCACTTTTAATTTTTATTTAATAAAATAATAAAATAAATCCTATTAATATTTGAACTGATATTTAATAAAATAATAATAAAATAAATCCTATTAATATTTGAACTGATATTAAATATTGGAGAATCACAACCCATTTAAAAAGAAAACAACCGGGGATTAATTTCAAAAATAGCTATTCCCTTTTCAATTCAAAGCCCGAGATTTGTTCGTCACTTTCTCGAGAAAATCTAATCCCAATTCGCCACGTTGCTGAGTGTGGAAGCCGAGTATTATGTCGTCCAAGTACTTGCCTTACTCCAACAAAGATATCAACCGACAACGCCAAGTTCCGTCATCGTTCCTGGTTCAAGGTTTATTCAACATTAAATTCTTACTATTCTGTTGATGATGATTATAATGCTCGCTGAATTGTGTAGTTTCTATGTTTGTATATTCATAAATTGGAGATTTTGGTTGGTTTTGATATGCGTTTTCATGGTTTTGCTTGGTTATTGATAGAAATTATTAGAATTGTGGTGGTTGGCCGAGCTTCTGCAATTGAAACAGGGACAAAGCTTTACATATCAAATTTAGAATATGGTGTTTCAAACGAGGATATTAAGGTTACTTTCCCCATTATTTCTAATTATATTTTTTCCCTTCATATATACATACATGTATTAGTTTTAAATAAACATTTTATATTATTCTTTGTTTATTCTGAGATCATATAATTACGATTATTACGTTCTGTAATCTATACTTTTTTTATTTTTGAAATATTAAACTGCACAGTATTATATTGAATTTATTTTTTGCAATATTGATCGTAACACTTCTTCCCTGATTTGTAATTATTAATGAGAGGGAAATTTAGTCATCCTTACCAGTTGGTTGTTACATATTTTGCTATTGTAGGAGACTTTGTCGGCTTTCTTAGTAGATAGTTACTACATTTAGTGTTTTACTGAGTTCTGATTAATTGTGTTGTTGGTACATGTCATTATGAGTATAGCAAAAAATATAATATCAATTACTAGGGCTGAGAGGGCTCTCCCCAATCTTTTCTTGGATACAGCACATACAGCATGTATCAAGGTGGGTGATATTAAATCAATAATTCGATGCAGATGCGTGTGTAAGATTTGGTTCTCCGTCCTGGATTCAATTTACTATCAACACAAAAAGTTACTTCATGATTATGAATCTATTGATAATACTCCATTTACTTTCATATTTAAAAGCGATACCCCTAGAAAAATAAAAGAACCATTCTATGAGTATATTTCCAATGAATCACGAATTCTCCATCATAATAATCACATACTAAGTGATCACCATTATCTTCACTTTTTACCACATAGATATTTTCGTATATTAGCCACATGTGATGATTTGTTATGCCATAAAATAGAAAGATCAGGTATATATATCAAAACTAAGAGCTCGGTTCATATTAGGACTTCTATAGAGACAAGTATAAAAAAAAAAAAAAATGAAAGAAAAATCATTAATTTGCTTCTTCTTCTTCGTACATAAACAATCACTCAATCCAATTGTCAAACCACTAATGAAACAAAATTACTGATAGAAGAAACCCAAACTCTATAATCAGATTAGACTTTTTTTATTATTATTGATATGAGTTCTATCACTTTCTTTATTGTTATCTAATTTGTATAAATTGTATTGGTATTACAAATATACAATACTTTAAATTGCATTGGTTCTACAAAAATACATTACCTTTTTTTTTTTGAAGAAATACATTACCTAAAACAAAAACTATATATAACAATACTTTCAAACTATCTTATTTACGTTTTAAATCTTTATATATTAAAATTTAATTTGAAAAAACTTAAAAAACAAAAATAAAGTAAAAACGTAAGAAAAAGGAAGATTTAAATAAGATAGTTTGAAGATATTCTTCCATTAATAAATTAATAATAAATAATTATTAAAATTTCATATAATTAGAATATATATATAGAGATATTTGTGATAGAAAAAAAATTATAAAAAATAAAGTAAAAAAATCTTTTTTCAATATGATATTTTTTTAAATCCAAAAAATTAACAATTTTTTTTTTTTAAATTAACAATCTTTTTTAAAAAAAAATGAACAATTTTTTAAACGGTTATTAGTTTTCAATAATAATATATTTGTTAAACAAGATAAAAAAAATAATATAAATAACAAACAAATAGGAAACGAATATTTTTTCACATTTTGAAAAAAGAAGAAACTGCCTATAAATATAAAATCTAAAGAACTAAATCCTCACTTGGAAACAAGCAAGAACTTCCTCTGATCAAATCAAAGCTTATGTTAGTCCACATTCTTTCATTTTTTTTGTTATCAGTTTAGAAATTTTTGAAAAATATGTTTATGTTTATAGGAAGAGTAACTACATTCTTTTTTTTTTCTTTTTACTTTGTTATCAGATTAAATTTTTAGAAATATATGTTTTCTTTTTCGTTCTTTTCTTTCCAAGATTATGATATTTTGATTTTTCTTGATGTCGATTAAATTGCATGGCACTGATAATAATGACTTTTGTATTTGAAATTCGTTTGATAAATGTAAAAAAGAGTTAAGAGAGGTTTGAGGCATCATGTTGATCAAATTGCATGGCACTGATTTGATAATGACTTTTGTATACAAAAATTATACTATTATCTCTATCAAAGAAAATGAAGATTGAAATCCACCAATGACTATCATTAGTTTTCTTATCTACAATTTTTAGACTAATGCTATCTTCAATTAGCAACAATTTAGAGATTGATTTTTAATTTTCTTTTTATCTTACCTCCATTTAAGTAATGTTTCTTTAAATATTGGAACATCAATTTTGAGTTTATTTTTGGATTAAATTAAGAATATATTTAAATCATTAAGCTTTCTTAAACACTAATATATTGCATTCAGTATTCAATAATAATCTCACTTTCGAATAACATAGAAAAAACCTAGCATAAAATTTAATATACGTGCCTCGCACGTAGTTTTTTGCTAATATATAGATAAATCTTAATATATAGATGAACAATATCTATTCTATATAAAGTGTGCTTATATAACTGAAATTCTTGGTTTTTGAGAAATTTATGGGTGACTTTTAATTTTTATTTAATAAAATAATAAAATATTATTTATACATAATAAAATAATAATAAAACAAATACTATTAATATTTGAACTGATATTAAATATTCTACCATCACACCCCATTTAAAAAGAAAATGTCACTTGAGTCACCTCTGCCGTCAACTAAATCAGGGTTATGACTCAAGAATGGGCGACCTAATTTATCAAACAATGAAGATCAGGAAAAAAGGAAAATATAAAGATATCGGCAGCGACGAGGATGATGATGGAAAGAGAGCAAAACCAGGTTTATCCGACGGTGAGAAGAACATAGCGAGGTACCTCAGGTCCATGGAAGTATTTAAGCGTCAGAATTACCATCCCCACCATCAACGGCAGGGAGATCATAGTGCTATTTATAATTAAATCTAACAATTTTAAAAAGAATGGCTGCGATTATAGTGCTATTTATAATTAAATCTATATAATTCAATCACAAGTATTTGGTTACATAAAAAGTGCAAGTCGAAAAGCATATATGCTAAACATAAGCATAAGCTAACCTGTTCATCATTTCGTTCCCTAATACTTTTAACCAAACCAAAAATGAATGTATCGACAAAATGTGGCTCATTGCTCCTCCAGCAACATTCAATTATTTCACAGCTGTATCGAACCTATAAAGACCACAAACGATTTAGCAAGCCAAAATTAGCCTGCAGTGACTTCATAATTTGTCATTATGCTGGAGAAATAAGTGTGAAATTTAATAGACTTATTGTAAAATACTTTGATTCATTCATTCATTCATTCTGTTTTCTTTAATTATATTTCTGTTTGGTTCATGAGCAAATATGATGGAAAATCACACTCATACACAGATAAAGGGAAAGAAAGAGAGTGTGGCTATGATTTGTCTTGGGATTTTGGGATTTTCAATATAATAAAATTTTTTACAAGTTCGATAATGGAGGCGCAAAACTTGGGGTTTCATGGTGTCCTCCGGTGGTGGAGCCGATTTGGACTATGAGATTTAACTGCATATGATCGATTACACGGTGGAGTTTATTTTTTTCGTAGAGGTTGACATCTGATCTGGGTTTGTTCCCAATTTCTCTTTCAGGTACTTGATCACGTGCCTTCCCAACATTTTTTTTTTCATCTTCAAGACTAGCTTCATCATCCCCTGTAACTCCAGAAACTCAACCTTCCTTTTCTCTAATACAAACAACACTAATCTCAAATTCAAGAGTTTCACAGAATGAGTACTCTTTTTCTTGGACCCAATAGTTTAAATTTGGAGTCCAACAAAAGTTTCAACGTTGATTGTGATGAAAATAAGGCCACGTGTTTGTTTTACTTAAATATAAGAGCATTTTTTTTTAAACATTTACACTAAAAACAAAAATAAAATTACTATAAAAAATAAATGACAAATTATAGTCTTTTTATCCAGTAATGTTATTTATTAATTTTTTTTTTTTTTTGAAAGAGTTCTTTTTGGAGAAGAATAATAATATTGTAAAAAAATGAATTAGCAAAAAACATGAATAAAATAAAATGTAAGAACAATTCTTAATTTTCAGTAATAAAATTTTTAAATAATTTTTTTAACAACAAATTTCATAATATGTTTATTAGTATGTTTATTAATTTAATAAGTTGATTTTTTTAATTAAATAAATTATGCACATCATGTCTAATCATTCTAAATGAAAATACATTACTGTTTGCTGGAACACCGCTGCTTGCTTTGTCGACACTACCATATTCAATTTATCAACGAAAAAATGGACAATCCAGTTATGTGCGGACCCGGCTAGAATAAAAGTGTAAAATACAAAAATTACACTATTGTTTATATCGAAGCAAATGAAGATTGAAATCCACCAATGAGTATCATTACTTTTCTTATCTACAATTTTTAGCCAAATGCTATCTTCAATTATCAATAATTTAGAGATTGATTTTTAATTTTCTTTTTATCTTACACCCATTTAAGAACATATTTAAATCATCAAGGTTTCTTACTAATATATTGCATTCGGTATTCACTTTTAATTAACAACATTATAAACTATAATATTTAGATACACATAATTATAATCTCACCTAATAACTAATAATATTTTTTTCTTAATTTTTAATTGTATCACTTTCAAATAATATAGACAAAAACTAGCATAAAATTTAATATACGTAGCTTTTTGCTAGTATAGTATAAAATAAGTATTGTTGACACGTAAATACGTCTTTAAAATTTCTCTTAACACAATATAAATAGATCTGGTTAAAGTTGCTCAATTGGATATACCAACCTACACATCAAGGTGAAATTGGACAAGGCAAAATAAGAGAAAATAGAACAACCGTGTTTTCTCTAGCAAAAGTGGCCATAAAAACCACAAATTATTTTGTTTGTTTTTCAATTCTTTGTTTTATCAAATACAAATTAAGTCGCTTTTTCTCAAAATTTTCAAACTAAGTTGCTTACCGTCATCAATTTTATAAGCTTCTGCAATTTGGAGACCAAACCACTGCACGTACAACTCTATTTGGACCTGTCAATCATCAAATGAATCAGTTAAAATTACTAATTATGCGTCTGTTTATTAAGTTAATATACATACATACATACATACATACATAGATGTCCTTCATAACAGTACTTCAAGCTTTAAGTCTAAAATCTGCGCTTACTATCTTTTCTTCTCAAAGTATGTCCCCCAAATAAAAATACATACCTGGGTATCTAGGAAAAAGGTTATTATGATAAATAATCACAACAATGACTTCCAAAATTTTATTCTCTAATCGCTTTATTGGTAATGCAATATAATGGTAAGAAGGAAAACAAAATTTGTATTGTTCAGCCTATGTAAATGATCTTGTCTATTGTTGTTTGTTGGTAAGATCGCTGGGTGAAGAGTCATCATTTTCGCATTGCTCTAAGAACTCGTTGAAAGCAGGGTTATAAGCAGCAGCTAATCGAAGATAATCAGCAGCTTCTTTCCTGCGACCCTCGTTGTATAAAGCACTGAAAAAGAAGGGCCTTAATAAATATGAAAAATGAACTTAATATGGGAAAATAATCTATTGCGCAATACAAATGTTCACATAGCTTGTAACTATTTTCACTACCTTGAAAGCATTAATAATCCATCAAAGTAGTGAGTTTTGCACACTGGATGCTCTGGTTCTTTCATTCTTCCAATCCTTTCCAAATGTATTAGCCCTTCCTTGACGTTTCCCTATTTCATACACAAGTAAGTAGGCAGTGAAAAAAAAGAAAAAAGGTTTGATCTCTACCATACTACTATTAAAAAAAATGTGTTGATAGTGCGGTATCCATTTTAAAGGTTATTCCATAGCAAGTTTTGTAAATAGTCTGCACCTGCCGAATATGGAGAGAACCAGCCCAATTAGAGGCACGGATTAAATCAGAAATATCTGCAACTTCTGTAAGATGGCCAGCAAGTAAGAGCTGATGCAAGAAAGCACTTTCTGATTAATGAATTATCAATGGACAAAGAACATAAAACATGGTATGAACCTAATCTTAAATATGCAAATTAAAATGACAGGTGTTGGTTTACATGATGCGCCCAAACAGACAAGATGGAATATCCTGAACTCTCAGTCAAATATTGCAAGCAAAGCAATTTTTACTCGGAAAATTAATTGACTCATACATAACACCGTGCAAGCTTAACAAGCGAAAATTGCGTAATGCGAAAATGAATGCAGAGTCCCAGACCTTTGAAACGGCACGCTCCATGTATTCAATAGCCTCTGAAAGCAGTCCCTTCTGCATTAGAGTCTGACCCATGAGAATTAAACCCCTAGCATTCTCAGGATCTTTGGAGAGTGCCAGTCTGCAATTAAAAAGACATTATAATTTAATTTGGCAGCTATGGACAAATCTACTAAGCTAACATAAAGAAGTTAAGGCAAAAATAAAAATGCAGATTGGAAGATCAGCATTTACTGTAGTATAGGAATTGCTCTTTCTATATGTTGTTTCGATAATAGTTGGGTGGAAAGCTGCCCACAGTCCCAGACATAAAGATTCGACAAAACTTCAATTAGTATCCGATGTTAACATAGCTTGCAAGGTAAAAGCATAGGTTCACTAACGTTAAGCAATTCTAGTGGAGAGAGGGCTTCCAAAGATGTTTGGTGCGGTTTTTTAGGTTCACTTGCAGTTATAGCAGGAGCAGTAACACTTGAATCTGCAGAATTAAGATATTTCTCGACTGGTAGTCCTAGCTTTGCACGCACAACAGGATGTTTGAGGAGAAAATGCTGCAAGGTCATCAAAGAACTTTCACATCAGGACATTTATTGAGATGCTTACACTGCGGTGTGCAGCAAGACCTAGATTATTATTGGAGTGTCAGTATTATAAAGTTCATTTTCTAATCAAAATCCGATTTCCAAATTCCAAATAATCAATTTCAACATGTTACAATTTCAAAAAGTTGTTTCATCAAAACTCCACAGCCTTTTCTTTTTTTTTTTCCCTTTACGGGTAGAAAGTGATTTAGTTTCATTTTGGAATTGGGAACTAGAAAAAGTACTCCTGAGGTGTTATCAAAAAAGGACCAACTTTGAATTAAAATCGATAATTTAACAATATGAGTAGTGAGAGAGTGATAATCACATAACAAAAGCCTGATAAGTAGGTAACTGGAATGATTTAGCGTTGGCTACTACTCTCCTCTCAGACAAGTAATATATGTGGTATTCCATGGATTTTCAGGTACGAAAGATAATTGAATCTGAGGACAAATACAAAGGAATGTATCTCACCAAACCAAAGATAAATAAATAACGGAACAATTGAACCATACACATTGGATATTGAGAAAACCAGAGCTCAGTTTTAAGAGCGGAGAAGGAAAATACTATTGATGCATATAGCAGAATCTTATTTGGGAAAACAATCACAAGGAACTAAGTTTAAATATAGATATGCACATATATGTGGGAAACATGAAATCAAGTCTCCAAGTATCAAGTTAATATGTTTATTAAAAAAAGAATGGACGCGGTGTGACGAATCACCTGAGTAAAAGTCAGTGAAAGATTTGTAGCCCAATAGACTTGACTTCCCTGCAAAAGAATGTAGAGAAGTAAATTATGTACTCTTTACCAGAATACTGTTATAGAGAAGAGGAAATAGATTTTCAATGCCAGATGTTTGAACATTTCAGTAATAAAGAATACATTGTATTACCCCTTTTAGATTCTATTAATGTATTTCACATTAGTTTTTAAAACAAACTTTTGCACACAGCAAATTATCCTACAGATCTACATCTTCATCAAATAAATAACTGAATTATATCACAAGCGACAACAATCTGAAGAGAAGATGTAGAAAAATTTAAAATTCTGGCATAAATTGTTAGGTACTCAGTCTCACAATTAAATTCTGCCTATTTAGTTCATTGGCAACTGATAGTCTGCTAAAAAAATGCCTTGGAATGTGAGTAATATGATCCAATATAGTAAATCCTAAACATACATATGCATAACAATATAATAAGTTACCTGGGGGACACAATAACAGATACAAAGGATAGGTAGAGTCATGAAATCCAAGCCGAGCTTGTAATACTGCACAAGGTTTACAGGTCAAATCACTTCTAGAAATAAAAATACTTTTTAAAATGGCTAAAAAACCAGTGCCCTCCAACTGATTAAAATATAAAACTAATAAGAGACATGCCTCTCAAGAGAAAAGCAAGTAATAAGACAACACAGTGAAATTCAACTACTTCAAAGATATACAAACTGATATAATACATCCCCTGATCAGGAGAACATTGTGCACCTTAACTTGATTATAACTGATTAGATAAATGCAACTTGGATGAAAAACAAGTAACATGATACAGCATTCTCACCAAAAAAATAAAAATAAAAAATATGACTTGTATAGTTGTGACTACTTACTTTTACTGCTACGTCGAGTAGACCAGTTGTTTCTTTAACAGAAGATCTTCTAAAAGAGTTCTGAAAATTAAATAAACTAATCAGAATTGAGCTATGTTTTTTTTTTAGCAGCAACATCATCTATGTTCGTAAAGAATTTGTATTTACCAGCCATTACTTTACAAGAAACATAAAGATGTTTCTATTTTTGCTTATCTGCTTTTCTAGTTTTGTGTCATTCATGAACAATTGATTCTAAAACCAACCATTCAGAGACAATCCTATCATCATCTCTACTGGGTAGGAAACCATTGAGGGATTCAACCACTTTACTAAAAAGGAAGTTTCATACTTATATATATTAATAACCCAATTAAGTACCTGAACATTGGCATAGTGCAAACCAGCAATAACTAATGGAAATATGGAGCCTAAAACTCCATGCGAGAATTCAGTTAAATTATGGAACCAAAGAGCACCACCCTGAAATGAAAGTCACAAAAATTTCATGTTAATCAAACAAAATCATGAATGACGTGATTAAAAAATCTTTGTAGAATTAGACAATATCCATGCATGGCAATGAATACAAGCTTTCAAATGAACTAAATAATTCACAACATTATTAGGAAACATCAAAGATACCCATGAATGGCAAATGAGAAGAAGATAACACAACCTCCTCGCAATAATCAAATACAATAAACTTATTAAAGCTAGCAATGTTATAACAATAAGAAACCTCCCCAACTCAAAAAAAAAAATGTAATAGTAATAAACTTTTTTAATTGCTCTATGTTCTGGCTACAATAGCTCTATGTTTTTCACATTCAAGGAAAAACCAAAAGAGTGAACTTCATTGGTGCTTTGGCCCTAAAAACTTGAAATCCAAATTATCATCATCGTTTGTAAAAGTTTCCATGAACTTATAGTAGATTTATGAGACTTACACAATCAAACCCAGGGTGATGATTCAGAGACATTTTTCGTATACTAGTCATCCACAATAAGAAGCATGGGATCTGCATACAAATTCAACAACAAGAAAAGAGGAATTACCAGTAGAACTTATCAAAAACTAACGCCACTTTCATAGTTTTAAGAATTTAATTACCTGGAAACAAGCGTATGGAAGCAGCCACAAAAGTGAGGGCTTCTTATAAGCTTGCCTTTTCTCCCGAGAGAGCGAATTGGGATCAGAATGACTCTGTTCAGAGGGTCCTATGAAGGTGATAAGAAGAAAAGTAAGTTAATTATATGATATGCAGACACCTACAACATAAGAAGAAGATGATGGTGGTGAATACTGAAAAATTTAAGTGTAGCTACAATCAGTACAAGAGGATTAGACAAATGAACTCACGGTGACCCAATTGAGTGATTAACCCACAAATTGAAGAGAAAAATCAAAATCTCACATTGATTGATAACTCACTAATTTGATTCAACTTGCGAAGTTGCAAGACCAGAATAGGGAACAGAACAACTCTGAGACTCAATGTAGAGAAAGCAATAACTATCCACCTGTAATTACAATAACATATTCAATATTCAAAGAAATACGTAAGTAAAGCAAAAGAGTCTTGCTTCACAATGATAATAATGATGAAAACATCAAAACTTTCTCAGTAACGAAACTCAGTTAAACCTCACCAAGGTAAGCCAGTAAGGTCATGAAACCCATCAAGTATTGAAATGACCACTCGAACTGGAAGGATCGATTCATCATTACCAATTACTGAGGCGGCATCCATCATAGTAGACTCGGGCAACTTAGTGATGAAATTGATATCAAAATCTTCGGCTCTTCCGTACTCCGAATCATCTCCAGAACGAGTGAAAATAGTTCGAGAGTATAACAAACCAGGAGCCCCCAATAATGAGTACGGACTACTTGACAAGAGGCTGGGTCTGCGATGATGGGAAGAACACGGGAGAGGGCTAGTGGCATTGCAAGAGTTAGGGTCGGGAATAGGATTGATGAGAATGGGATATTCATATGCATGAGAGAGAGTAGAGAGATAGGTTGCTGGAACAGAACGGCGGACGCGGTTGAGAATTTTGTAGGTCGCCATTGACGCCCAAATTTGGACGAGCTCCTCTTTCTTTCAAACCATGAAGAAGAAGAAGGAATTTGGTATTAATTTGTGCTGTATGTATAATAATTTTAAAAAAATTTACATCACAATATAATTTTTTTTGTTGCTAGGATATGAAAATACTTTTTTTTTATTATGGATAACAAATAATAAAATTACAAATTAATAACAAAAATACTAAAACTACATATAAATATAAATAGCAAATATAATCACTATCTAATAATTTTTCATATATATAGGGCAAGATTATAGTAGGACCTAACAAAAATAGGAATTTTTTTTTACCATTAATTTTAGATCATATGGTTATTATGAAGTAAGGTGTATACTCTTACGATAAGACTGCTTGTATACAATTAAAAATTTATACTTATTATAATAATATTTGATAGTATATTTATTTTTTAAAAAATAAAATGATATTAATAATTAAAAATTTTATTATTGAATTATTATTTTTAAAAGGTTAATTTGAATTGTAAGTATTTTTTTAAAAAATAATTTTACTTACAAAATTTACTATCAATTTTTTTATACTATTAGTTAACTATAACAAAATTAATTACTTAAATACTTTTACCATTAATTTATTAACAAATATAGTTCTTCCATAATTATCTTTTAAATTATTTTGCTTTAATATTTTATAAAATTATGTAGTAATATTTTTATTGTAAATGTTTCATTATTATTTTTTTTATCAAGAAAGACATTTTTATTAATATAATCAAGACAATTATATCCACAAGGAATTTCTCTTTAAAACGAAAATTTACAACTCTTTTACATTTTTAAGAACAATTTTATTTATGCTAGACAACTTCTTGTAAGTGTTGTTGTTGAGCTCAATAAACTTTTTTGAATTTCCAAAAAAAAAAAAATTAAATCTACTCTTGAGTTTTTCTTTAATGTCACTATCTATACATCTGGGATTCACATTTTTTCTTATTTATACACAAATTTTAATATACTCTTATGAACATTATATAATTTTTATGATACTTTTTAATATATATTTTTTATTTTTAAAATTATATGTTTTTTTAGAAATATAACTGTTTTTTTTTCAATTGCAAAAAAAAAAAAGAACAAAGAACAAAGCTTATCAACTTGAAGCAAAAAAAAAAAAAAAATCAGCCCCGAACAAAATTTGCCTGGCGTGGTACACTGTGTGGACTAAATATGTTTTATAAAAAGAAATATTAAAATTTTGATTTAAAATCAAAAAATTATTGAAATTTTCATAAAAGCGAAAAAAAAATAATAAATAATGTGAACATAATCTGCTACAACTCTTTAATGGAATAATGTCTACATTTTACTTTTTCTAATTTTTCATTAGTTTAATTTATTACTCCATAACCATAAGTCTTACCCTAGAATAAAAAGTGCAAAATCCAAATATTACACTATGGTCTCCGCTGAAGCAAAAGAAAATTAGAAACCATCAATTATGATAATTTTTATTTTTCTTTTCTACAATATTTATTCAAAAAATTTCTTCAATTATCAACACTTCATGTCAAAAAAAATAAATAAATAATTTTTTTTTTGTCTTTTTTCACAATTTTACACAGTGTTTACTTTATGATTTTAGCATTCTGTTATTGTTTTTAAAATAACTTATAAATAATTTGCAATTGAATTATCATGAAATGTGTTAGACCGTTTTTTTTAAATCAATAACAATAACATTGCATACAATATTTATTTTAAAGTTCCAAACTTACAATACTATCATTGAATAAATAAAAATAACTCTATAGAATAGTTAATATTAATCTATACTGACTTAATTACTTTATATTAAAACAAATTCAATTAAACTATAAAAATAAATTAAATTACATATATCTATATATATAATATGTTATATCATTTATAATAGACTTATATAACACTTAAAATAAAACTAATTATATGTGTCTTGCACATAGATTTGATCTAAAATAAAACTATAACCCGAAAAGTGTTAGATCTTGATTTCAAAATATAATTAATAATTTTTTTTTAATTATTTATTGTATCATTACACAAAGAATAAAACTAAGTATACGTGCTTTGCACGTCATTTTCTTCTAGTATATATATATATATATATATATATATATATATATATCATCAATATAGGATTCAAGTTAAGCTTCGCTTCTAATAGAGAATTTAATCCTTATCTCCTCAATGTGCTTTTTTGCATGAATCTCCATATGCATTTTTATAGAAGACTTTCAAATTAAATAAAAATCTATTTATAAAACAATATATAACAAAAAAAAAATTCATCTATTTCTATTCTATATAAAATGTGGCTATATAACAGAATTTTTGGCTTATGAGAAATTATTGGGTGACTTCTTTTTAAATAAAAAAAATAACAAATTATTAGATGTTGCCACGTAAAGGTCAGCATCCATGTAGTTAGTTAAACTTAAATATAATTAATTCACCTAAAGTGTTGCAATTAATAATAAATTTGTTCATATTGTTTATTTTTTTATTAAAAATTATTTTCAAATTTTGATGTTTAGAATTAATTAAATTTAAATATTTTGATAGTTTAACCAGAGCATTTTCATTAATTCTGAAGATAAATTTAGGACGAATAATATTTTTTTAATAACTATTACAAAGTATAATAGTAATGTTTGTTTTTATTTAAATCACTATTATGCTTTCAAATTTCAATAATTATCACTACATTGAATATTATTAATTTTAAAATTATAATATTAAAAAAAAAAACTAAAAACTAAAATGAAATTAACATATGTGACTTGCGACGTAACATCTATTTAATATATATATATATAATATAAAAAATAGTGATCAAGAATACTTACCTTTAATATAAAATTGATTTGTGTTGTTGATTGTGTTGGATATATTTTACTAGGATCTAGATTTACTAACAAGTATGTTTCATTAACATCCTAATATGAGTTCTAAAACAATAAAATTAAACACATATAAAGTTTAGGAAACCTTACATTGGGTGCAGCGGAATATAATGACTCCTTCCGTTCAGATATCTAGCCCTTGATTCCTTTTTGTAGCAGAGCATCACCAAGATCTGAACCTGGATCTCTTTCTCTCCTTCCTTTAATGCTGAATCTCCTTCTTGTTGGTTGATTTTCCACAGTCTTACACACTATGATTGAGATATCACTTGATGTGTGTGGGCACTCACTCATTCACTCAAGAATTTCGAAATTTAGAGAAGAAAAGAAGAGAGAAGGTGGCGGCTAGAAATTTTCTGTGAAGAAATGAGATGTATCATCTTTTTCTGAAGCCATCACTACCTATTTATAAGTAACCACCTAGGTTTAAGTTAGAATTATTTGACATTAAAATAATGAAAAAATAAATGATAAAACCCTATAAGTGTGGCCAGCCATGAGCTTTGGATAATGGGCCTCACTTATGCAATTTTGCTGTTTTATCATTTCTGCATCTCATTTTCTCAAAAACGCCAATTTTCAAATTCAACCATTTAAATGCCAATTCTAATTATTTAATAACTAAAAATTAATTATTAAATAATATTATCATTTAATATATTTATTAATTAGACATATAAAGTCTCTTAATTAATAAATAACCCTAGAATATCTTTTCTTTACAATTTTGCCCTTGCTTAGTGAAAATTCATAAACTAGACATAATCTAACCTTAGAATTATAATTGATTAATCAAAATCAATTAACTGAGTCTTACAAGCAGTATGGTCTCAACTAGTATGGGGACAATGGGTCTATATATCCGAGCTTCCAATAAGGAGATCAAGAATTTATATCTTAAATTCACTGACTGATTAATTCTTCGTTGAATCCACGCATAGAACTGAGAATTGCACTCTCAGTATATAGAACGCTCTATATGTTCCACGATATAGAAACGTTATTAGTTATCCATTGTTATGATCCTAATTTGATCAATGATCCTCAAATAGATGATCTACATTGAATAGGCACTAAGTTACCGTTGCACCTTCAATGTATTTTATCCTTAAAA
Source organism: Cannabis sativa (assembly GCF_029168945.1). NCBI lineage: Eukaryota > Viridiplantae > Streptophyta > Magnoliopsida > Rosales > Cannabaceae > Cannabis > Cannabis sativa. Next base: position 24,450,072 of record NC_083602.1, on the reverse strand, counting down.
CACTTAGCTCCGTATAAATGATATTTCAGCGAAGTGAAACGAGATTTCCACCATTTATCTCTGTTTAGCCAAGCTCGAAGGATATCATCGTTTCACTTCTAAATTCCTATAGAAGTTATAGATTCCATATTTATGGTAGCGCTCCCACTCAATCATACTATCATGTTCCCAAAATGTACGTATCACCCTGACCCAAAAGTAAGCTTAACTAAAAAATCAAAGAACATGTATAATACTCTTGAGATCGAACCTAAACATATCAGGATTAAGATCATTTGATCTAGGATCAACAGGTGATATTGAATTGAATAGATATTACGGTAAATTTTAATATATCTAATCAAAGTTCAATATCGGTCTCTTCCGATGTATACTCCATACATCCGATGCTGGTAAACTTTGCCAAGGTCCTGGAAATGACATAACACTTATCCAAGGTGTAAGAATACCTATCGTTGATTATCATGTCAGTCTAAATCCAGTGAGCTGACAAATCAGGGAATAAACTTTTGAACATATAATTAAGATTATATTCCACTGTGTTGACAACACTATAATCATTAACAAATTGATATGTTTTGGACTTAAATAGAATTCATACATTATGTAAATAATCATGAAATAAATCATGTGAACCATGCAACATTAAATGTTATTTTCGATCTTTATTAATAAGTAAATCTGATTATATTGAAATGAGTTTTATTTAGGGCATAAAACCCAACAGATTGATCCAATAATATTGATTGATATTTAGTATGAAATTCTCTATTTATATACGTACCATATTGCATGATTAGTAGTTGTAAAGTATTTATTAATTATATCAATTAATTAAAAAATATAAAATTAGAAGAAAAAACTACATTAAGTAATCAATAAATTTCTCATTGATTTCGATGTAAGTAGAATACGTATGGGTGATATTGATTTAATTAACTCTATAAGTGAAGAAGTAGTAAAGTTTGAGTGTATATTTAATTCAGATGTTACAACTTTTTAATATTATTAGATGAAAAAAATATAAAAAAAAAACTACAAAATAAAATAAAAATTAGAAGAAGATCAAGTCACCTCACTTATTTTTGTTTCAAGATTATATGTAGATATAAAAATTTACAATAGACAGATAGCTTAGAAGACAAACTTAAAATAAAATAATAATTGAAATTAAGTATTAATAATTAAAAACGTCAAAAAAATTATTCAAATAATTAAGTTTATCAATAACAAAAAAAAAATTCTCAAAATAATAATTTGTTTAAAAGTCAAATAATTAAAATTAATAAAAAAAAAATACTACATACATTATTTTCAATATATTTATTATATGGTCTAAGTCATACAAATAAAAAAGCATCATTAAATTAATATAAATGTATGTGATTTAAATAGTTAAGATAATGAAAACCTAAAGCTCATGATTGATTGAAGGAGAAAAATATATTAAAAATTATTTATTCATTATAAAAATTTATAAAAATAAAATTTTAAAAAAAACATCATATTAATTCTTATATAGCCTTTGTTTTTTATAAATATGTATATATATACATATATAAACTTTATGGAGAGATAGAAATTTATCATTTTTAATATACGTTTTAATTAAAAACTAAATAAAATTAAATTACTACAAAATTTTAAAGTAAAAAACATTACTAATAACATTGTTGTAAAAAAATCTATTGGAGAAGAACTTGATACTTAATTTCTGATTAAAATCCATTAATTTCTAATTAAAAACCAAATATATATCGAATTAATATAATCTTTTCAAAGCAAGAGAAAAAAACTATTCAATAATTTTGCTGTAAAATATCTATTGGAAAATAATTTGTTAATAAATAGTGTTTTCTAAGTAATCTGAAATTATAAATCGTAAAAAATTAGAAAAAAAAAACATAACAAAAGCTTTAAAAAAAAATGAACATACATTGTTAAGTAATGAAAATAAATCAACATCACGAATTAGAAAGAAAAAAAATATAATAAAAATGTCATAACTATAAGTGGAATTTGTTACAAAAAAAAAATTTATGGCAGAAAAACTTGATGCTTAATTTGTAATTAAAAACCAAATAACAATTGAAGTATATAATGTTTCAAAGAAAGAGAAAAAATTACCAAATGATTTTACTGCCAAATATCCATTAGAGAAGAATTTATCGATGAATAATCATTTCTAAAATCTAAAAATATAGATCAAATCAACAATTAGAAAGAAAAAATTAACATAACAAAAAAGAAATTAATAACAAAAACGTCAAAAATATAAGTTAGCACAAAAGTTTAACTTAGATTTGGACACTATATATAGATTTTTTTGTAGTGAAAGGATGCAATAGTTTCATTTTTTTGTTTGTTTTTAAAAGAATACAAATAGTTTTAATATGATAATTGAATATTAATATACACATAAATTATAAGAGTTATATAAGAATACAAATAGTTTTTTTAGTTAAAGAACATAAATAGTTTTAGTATAATAATATGAAATTAATATAAACATAAATGATAAGGTTTACATAAATAATTCAAATTGTTTTTTTTTTTGAAAAGAATTCAAATAGTTTTTTAGGTACAACTTTTTTTTATTTATTTTTTAAAACTCTAAATAAATAAATAGAAAAGATGAAAGGAGTCTCATGTGTAATGCCACATGATCTCTTTTAAGTTTTTCTATAAAAATATATATATATATATTGATTGAAGTATAATCATATATAATTAAAAGAGAAAGTATTTAATTTATATATATAATTATAATACTATGCAAAATGTAACGCCTTAATGCTAAGGCACGCTACAGTGCTTTTTCAATTATTGTGCAATCTTTGCTAATCAAAGAAATTTCTCGAAAAACGTGTCAAATTAAAATTTTTGCTTTAAGTATTAAACTTTGTAATATAATATAATATTTACAAATCCCGAGATCCCGATTTCAAACTTTTAAAAAATTTACTGTTTAAACTTTACATCCAAAATACACAAGTTCTGGGTCGCACAGTGACTTTCAAAATACAACTCCTAGATGTCCCGAGACCGAACACTCCAGGTCGCGCCGCTTGACATGTACAATCTCACCCGAGCTCAGGTTCATTCCTGTTCAGCCTTCGCCTTTCCTTTACCTACACATAGAAGCAGAAACTGTGAGTCAACAGACTCAGTAAGAAATGCATATAACATACCATATAATTTCTGACCTGTAAATAGGCGCCCATACACCTATTTACAGAGCTTAACAGATGAGTATGAACGTTCAATACCAGGGTACAACCACTATACCACATACACGTCGTACCTCACTGTACGAGTGTTGGTAGGGTTTATCCCGATCACTGAGTAACACTGAGTGATGTACCACACACCTTAGCATTTTCCATGCTTGTGTTGGTATCACTGTATCGTACTCACAATCACAACAATCACTGTACCAATACACTCCATAACTTATTCATACAAGTGTTGGTAGTGTTTAACATAATTCAAGCATGCATATATAAACACATATACATACATTCAGATAATCACATCATACATTATACACAGTTCTTACCTGTTTTCCGAATTCAAGTGTGCTGGCCGACCTGAACGGAATTCACGTGCTAGATGGATGCCCTAATCACAATAATGGTAATACAGATGAGTGACTTGCTAAATCACTTTCCGGGACTTAAAACTTGAAACTAAAAGTTTCCCTATCGATAAACCTCATGGCAATACCCTAAATATCTCAAAATTGGCCAAAACTAGGGTTCTGGAAATTCCCCCAACAGGTAGACCGGTTCCCAACCGGCATCCCGGTTCTGGGTCACCAACCGGTCGACCGGTTGGTACAGACCACCCAGAACCGGAATTCCGGTTCTACTGCTGGGAACCAAAAATCATCCCCCTTGATTCAATTCAATCCCAAACTTTACCAAACTCTCCAGTATACCTATACAATGCATAAACATCCATTTCCAACCCACAAATCACAGAGCAAACCAATAATTCAAATTATGCCATTAAAGCTCAAAGCTTGAGTTTCAAAACTCAAGCTTGCTTAAAACCAACATCAAGCAATAAAATCAGCTGCTAGGAACTTCAATCAACACAAACTAACCCTAGAATTCGAATCATAAACACATCAAACCTTAACAGCCCCTAAATTACAAAATCACCAATTCAACCTAACTTTAAAACTTGAAAACTAAGAAAGGTTCTTTAGGGCTTACCTCAACTTGAATCTTCCAAGCTTCCTTTGCTGGAAACTCCAAGAATTAACAGCCCTTCCCCCTTGATTTATGCCCTAGCCGAAAGAGAAAAGAGAGAAAGAGAGAGTTCTCTTAAATTTTGATTTTTCTTTGCTTTTTCCCTCAAATGAAATGGTTTTTCCTTTAATTAAAACTTGCTGAAAAACAAAGTGCTAGGTGTCAACTAGAGGGACAGCCACCTAATCCACTATTAACAAAATGTCTAAAATGCCCTTTAGACTTAAACTAAGGTATTTCTTTGAAACTAGGGGTAAAATGGTCAATTTCCATAACCCCGCTCAATCCCGATAATTTATTTTCTCTAAAATATTCCCCAATATGAAATAGGGTTCTAAACTTACTCATGTGATTATCTAGCCATCCATCGCATTTTCCGTTGTCGCCGAGCAAAAATTACAAAATTAACATATTTCACATATAAGCTAAATAATATCCCTAGAGTTTAATAAAATCTCCGGAATTGAGAAATTATAACTCTAATATTTATTTCTAAATATTGGGGTCCACAAATAAATTAATTCACAAATAATAATAAAATAATAAAAATTAGCGCTAATTGCCTTTACTAATCCACATTACTAGAGCGGTCATTACAATTATCCCCCCGTTAATAGGATTTCGTCCCCGAAATCTAACCTGAATAGCTCTGGATGTTGAGTCCTCATATTTGACTCCAATTCCCAGGTGGCTTCTTCCACCTTACTGTTTCTCCAGAGCACCTTAACCAGTGCAATAGTCTTGTTGCGAAGAACTTTTTCTTTCCTATCCAAAATCTGAACAGGTTGCTCTTCATAAGATAAGTCTGGTTGTAGTTCAAGGGCTTCATAACTCAAGACATGAGTCGGGTCTGACACGTATTTCCTTAACATAGAGATGTGAAATACGTCATGAACAGCTGATAATGCTGGTGGTAAGGCTAGCCGATACGCTACCTGCCCAACCTTCTCGAGTATCTGAAATGGCCCAATGAACCTAGGGCTTAACTTACCCTTCTTCCCGAAGCGCCTAATACCCTTCATTGGTGAAACTCGCAGGAAAACATGTTCCCCTGCCTGAAATGTGACATCTCTGCGCTTCGGATCAGCATAACTTTTCTGCCTGCTTTGAGAAGCAAGCATCCGAGCCTTGATCTTATCAATAGCTTCATTGGTCTTTTGCACCAACTCTGGACCCAGGTACTTCCTTTCTCCTGTCTCGTCCCAATGAATAGGAGAACGACATTTTCTACCATATAACATCTCATAGGGGGCCATCCCTATTGTACTTTGGTAGCTGTTGTTGTAGGAGAATTCAATTAAAGGCAAGTACTTACTCCATGAACCCTCAAAGTCCATGACACAGGCTCGCAGTAGGTCTTCCAAAATCTGGATAGTTCTTTCTGACTGACCATCAGTCTGAGGATGAAAGGCTGTACTAAACTTTAACTTGGTACCCATAGCCTTCTGAAGACTCACCCAAAACTAATTCGATGTGAACTTTGGATCCCTATCTGATACAATAGATTTAGGGGCTCCATGGAGACGAACTATCTCCTTCACATACAATTCAGCATACTGATCCACTGAATAGGTAACTTTCACTGGTAGAAAGTGAGCCGACTTTGTAAATCTATCCACAATGACCCATACAGAATCATACATCCCTGTAGTTCTAGGTAAACCAGTTACAAAGTCCATTGCGATGTCCTCCCACTTCCATTCTGGAAGGACTAAAGGTTGCAATAACCCTACCGGCCTCTGATGTTCAGCCTTAATCTGCTGGCAGGTTAAACACTTGGACACATAGTCCACCACATCTCTTTTCATCCCATACCACCAGAAGTAGGGTTTCAAATCCTGATACATCTTGGTGGTTCCCGGATGCAACGAATAAGGCGTGGTGTGAGCTTCATCAAGTATCTCTTTCTTAAGCTCATCAACACTAGGAACACAAACTCGAGCTTTATATAACAACATTCCACTGCTCGAGACTGAAAAACCTCTAGGCCGACCAGCCACTACTTCATCTCGAACTTTAACTAGCTCGGGATCTTCTAGTTGTGCCTTTCTGATTCTCTCCAACAGATCAGATTGGAGGGTTAAATTGTGTAATTTCCCGACCACGAACTCAATTCCTGCACTAACCATTTCCGAGGCTAGTTGAGGGGCTATCATAACCGTAGTGCACACTTGCCCGGGACCCTTTCTGCTCAGAGCATCGGCCACAACATTGGCTTTCCCGGGGTGATACAGTATTTCGCAATCGTAGTCTTTAACTAACTCCAACCACCTTCTCTGCCTCATATTCAAATCTTTTTGGGTGAAAAAGTATTTAAGACTTTTATGATCCGTATAAATCTCACACTTTTCACCGTAAAGATAATGTCGCCAAATCTTTAAAGCAAAAACCACAGCAGCGAGCTCTAAATCATGAGTTGGGTAACGCTGCTCATAATCCTTCAGACGAGAGGCATAAGCTATGACTCTGTCAGCTTGCATCAGAACACATCCCAGACCTTGTCTGGACGCATCACAATAAACAACAAATTTCTCTTGATCTGATGGCAAAGCTAACACCGGAGCTGTAATCAAACGCTGCTTCAATTCCTGAAAGCTTGATTCACACTTATCTGACCACACAAATCTCTGATTTTTCTTGGTCAATTCGGTTAGGGGCATAGAAAGTTTAGAAAATCCTTCGACGAAACGTCGATAATACCCTGTTAACCCGAGAAAACTTCGAACTTCAGTCACAGACTTGGGCCTCGGCCAATTCTTCACTGATTTCTATCTTGTTTGGATCGACCATAATTCCATTTTTCCCAACAATATGACCCAGAAAGGACACCTCGGACAACCAGAATTCGCACTTTTTGAACTTGGCATACAGCTTGTGATCCCTAAGTCGCTGTAACACCATTCGAAGATGATGCTCGTGCTCCTCTTCTGACTGAGAGTATACAAGAATGTCATCGATAAACACTATAACGCAGTTATCGAGGAAATCCTTGAACACCCTATTCATGAGATCCATAAAGGCTGCAGGAGCATTAGTCAATCCGAACGACATTACCAGAAACTCATAGTGCCCATATCTGGTTCTAAAAGCAGTCTTCGGTATGTCCTCCTCCCGAATTCTGAGTTGATGATAACCCGACCGTAAATCAATCTTTGAAAACACAGTCTTTCCCTGAAGCTGATCGAACAGATCATCGATCCTAGGCAACGGGTACTTGTTCTTAATCGTCAGCTTGTTTAGTTCTCGATAATCAATACACATTCTGAGGGAACCATCTTTCTTTTTCACAAAAAGAACCGGAGCTCCCCAGGGCGATACACTGGGTCTAATAAACCCAATATCAAGCATCCCTTGAAGTTGTAACTTAAGCTCCTTGAGTTCCGCTGGAGCCATCCTATATGGAGCTTTAGAAACAGGTTCGACTCCAGGTGCCAAATCAATTACAAAGTCAATCTCTCGCTGTGGCGGCAATCCCGGCAATTCCTCGGGAAACACATCAAGAAAATCTTTCACCACCCGGACTACCTCAGGCCCAAATGTTTCAGGTCTGCTGGAGTCAAAAACTACCGCTAGAAATCCTACACAACCATTGCATAGTAAATCCCTAGCTCTCAACACAGAAATAACCGGGATCCGAGACCCCTGAACCGATCCAACATAAACAAATGGATCTTCACCTTCCGGCTGAAAAGTCACCATTTTACGCCTACAATCTATACTGGCCGAATACTTGGATAGAAAATCCATTCCCAGTATAATATCAAACTCAGTTAATTTCAATTCTATAAGGTCAGTACTCAATTCCCTATCTTCGATCCTAATCGGCATAGACCTAATGCGCCTATTAGAGATAACCAATTCCCCGCTAGGCATTAGGGTTCCAAACCCTCTTTCTAAAATATCACAAGGCCTACCCAAAAGATCAATCACTCTTGTAGCCACATATGAACGTGTAGCTCCCGAGTCAAATAATACTGTAAATAACAAGTTGTTGACGGGAAGCTGACCTGTCACAACAGAAGGACTGGCTGCAGCATCAGCTTGGGTAATGGCAAACACACGAGCAGGAACCGGTTTCACCTCAGCTTTCGGCTCCTCTTTCTTTGCCTGGGGGCAATCTTTCTTGAAATGCCCCACCATGCCACACAGGAAGCATGTCTTCCGGTTACACTCTCCCGGATGATGTTTCTTGCACCTTGGACACTCAGGATAAGAGTAACCCTGGCGTCCTCCTCTGCCTTGGTTCCCACGGAACCGCTTGCTTTGCCCCGAGCCACCAGAAGCTGGAACAACTTTTCTTTTCTGCTCAGTGGTGGAGTCACCACCATCCCTACCATAAACAGGAGTAGGAACAGTGGGGGTTCCACCAACACTCGGAGTCACCCGGGGCTCCTGAAGAAATTTTACTGCACCCTCGGCTCTCAAAGCCTTCTCAACCATATCTGCATACGTGGTTGCTTCAGTAGTGGTAATAACCAGATCATGCCGGATCTTTGCACTCAAACCCGCTAAGTATTTTTCTTTCTTACTGAAGTCAGTGGGCACAATTCCTGCTGCCAACTTAGCCAACCGATCAAACTTCGTTGTGTACTCAGTGACTGACATTCCCTCAGTCTGAACTAGATCAGTGAACTCTTTCCGCTTTGCACTGCGGACCGCTTCGTTGTAATATTTGGAGTTAAATAACTCCTTAAATTCTTCCCAGGTCATCAGCGTGACGTCCCGAGTGAGGGTTATCAATTCCCACCACACGAGAGCATCTTCCTGAAACTGGAAAGTGGCGCAGGTCACCCAATCATTTCCAACCACTCCCATAAAATTAAGGATGCGTTCAATCATTGAAAGCCACTGCTCGGCCTTCATCACATCAGGGCCTCCCAGAAACACTGGAGGTGCCTGTTTCCGAAATCTTTCGTACAACGGTTCCATACGGTTGCCAACAACAGGTTGTTCTGCTGGCACCGCAGGAACTGCAACAGCCTGAACCACTTGAGGAGGCACAGCAGGAGGACCTTGCTGCCTCAACCTTTGGATCTCTTCATCTTGCTGGCGGATTCTATCTTGCATCTCAGCAAATCTCTGCTCCCAATCAGGAGGAGCTTGAGGTGGATTTACAAGGGGACCACCCTGAGCTCTGCCACGGCCACGGCCGCGACCACGAGGATTTTGAGGATTCCCCTGACCGCCTCCGGTCTCAACCATGCCACCCTGACTTCTTGTATTTCGCAGGGCGTCCATTTAATAGGACTTAGCCTGCGAATCCATAAGCCAGGCAGGTTAGACAGGGATCAAAATTAACACCGCTCTTAATAACTTAAAGGCAACACACTTCTTTTCTTTTTAAGGAAATATATTTAATTTAAATCTAATATGCTTCCTAACATGCTTTCACATCACACTTATTTAAAATACTAAACAAGTACGGGCTTACTGAACCGTGAACCGAGCTTTCTCTGATGAAGATTGTACATGTCATAGCAAGCTTCGGTAGACAAACCTGGCGGCTCTGATACCAAAATTGTAACGCCCTAATGCTAAGGCACGCTACAGTGCTTTTTCAATTATTGTGCAATCTTTGCTAATCAAAGAAATTTCTCGAAAAATGTGTCAAATTAAAATTTTTGCTTTAAGTATTAAACTTTGTAATATAATATAATATTTACAAATCCCGGGATCCCGATTTCAAACTTTTAAAAATTTACTGTTTAAACTTTACATCCAAAATACACAAGTTCTGGGTCGCACAACGACTTTCAAAATACAACTCCCAGATGTCCCGAGACCGAACACTCCAGGTCGCGCCGCTTGACATGTACAATCTCACCCGAGCTCAGGTTCATTCCTGTTCAGCCTTCGCCTTTCCTTTACCTACACATGGAAGCAGAAACTGTGAGTCAACAGACTCAGTAAGAAATGCATATAACATACCATATAATTTCTGACCTGTAAATAGGCGCCCAGACACCTATTTACAGAGCTTAACAGATGAGTATGAACGTTCAATACCAGGGTACAACCACTATACCACATACACGTCGTACCTCACTGTACGAGTGTTGGTAGGGTTTATCCCGATCACTGAGTAACACTGAGTGATGTACCACACACCTTAGCATTTTCCATGCTTGTGTTGGTATCACTGTATCGTACTCACAATCACAACAATCACTGTACCAATACACTCCATAACTTATTCATACAAGTGTTGGTAGTGTTTAACATAATTCAAGCATGCATATATAAACACATATACATACATTCAGATAATCACATCATACATTATACACAGTTCTTACCTGTTTTCCGAATTCAAGTGTGCTGGCCGACCTGAACGGAATTCACGTGCTAGATGGATGCCCTAATCACAATAATGGTAATACAGATGAGTGACTTGCTAAATCACTTTCCGGGACTTAAAACTTGAAACTAAAAGTTTCCCTATCAATAAACCTCATGGCAATACCCTAAATATCTCAAAATTGGCCAAAACTAGGGTTAAAATTCCCCAACGGGTGAGATAGGTTCCCAGCCGGCATCCGGTTGCAGGTCACCAACCTGGAGTCGACGGTTGGTACAGGACCACCCGAGCCGAGATTCCTTCTCTTCTTTGGGAACCAAAAATCATCCCCCTTGATTCAATTCAATCCCAAACTTTACCAAACTCTTCAGTATACCTATACAATGCATAAACATCCATTTCCAACCCACAAATCACAGAGCAAACCAATAATTCAAATTATGCCATTAAAGCTCAAAGCTTGAGTTTCAAAACTCAAGCTTTCTTAAAACCAACATCAAGCAATAAAATCAGCTGCTAGGAACTTCAATCAACTCAAACTAACCCTAGAATTGGAATCCTAAACACATCAAACCTTAACAGCCCCTAAATTACAAAATCACCAATTCAACCTAACTTTAAAACTCGAAAACTAAGAAAGGTTCTTTAGGGCTTACCTCAACTTGAATCTTCCAAGCTTCCTTTGCTGGAAACTCCAAGAATTAACAGCCCTTCCCCCTTGATTTATGCCCCAGCCGAAAGAGAAAAGAGAGAAAGAGAGAGTTCTCTTAAATTTTGATTTTTCTTTGCTTTTTCCCTCAAATGAAATGGTTTTTCCTTTAATTAAAACTTGCTGAAAAACAAAGTGCTAGGTGTCAACTAGAGGGACAGCCACCTAATCCACTATTAAAAAAATGTCTAAAATGCCCTTTAGACTTAAACTAAGGTATTTCTTTGAAACTAGGGGTAAAATGGTCAATTTCCATAACCCCGCTCAATCCCGATAATTTATTTTCTCTAAAATATTCCTCAATATGAAATAGGGTTCTAAACTTACTCATGTGATTATCTAGCCATCCATCGCATTTTCCGTTGTCGCCGAGCAAAAATTACAAAATTAACATATTTCACATATAAGCTAAATAATATCCCTAGAGTTTAATAAAATCTCCGGAATTGAGAAATTATAACTCTAATATTTATTTCTAAATATTGGGGTCCACAAATAAATTAATTCACAAATAATAATAAAATAATAAAAATTAGCGCTAATTGCCTTTACTAATCCACATTACTAGAGCGGTCATTACACAAAATAATAGTAGTGAGAGTAAATATGATTATCATTATGTGATTCATGTACTCACCTGCCACTAAAATATTTATATATATATTTTTTTTCATTTATCATTCTTAGATAATGATATTCTCTTTAAATTGTAACTATATTGTCTTAGGTTGTCATTTAAAACCTATAACATAAATTAATAAAGTTAGATAATTACTCATAACATTTAAATATTAATTATAATAAGTATGTTGAAAGATATAAATAAATATATTACATACCAAAGATCAATAGTTATGCATTTAAAAATATAATAGTATATTAACTATAGTACTATATCAATAGTTATAAATATATACAAAAAAAAATATTAATAGACATAAATAAATGATATATAAAATAAATAATATTTTAACCATAGCTTATTAATAAGAATATTTAAAGCAATTGAAAAAAATAAATTAAAAAAATTAGAAAAAGAAATGGTTTGAGAACTACAATTTTAAGAAGAAAAAAATAGCAATAGAAAATAAATAGATATTTCAAATATTTTTAAGAGTTGTGATTTAAAAAAATCATAAATGATTATGTAACAACATTAGAGGTGAAAAGAAAATTACTTTTGTCAAATATTTATTTAACAACTAGCGATCAAATACAAAATACACAAACAGATCTAATTACGATAAACTTAATTATCATGATTCTATAATAAGGAGGAAGAATAAAATGAAATACAATATGCTAATATGACAATTAAGAAAATTAGCACCACAAATAAGAGAGTGAATCATAGAAGAGGACTTGACCCCTAAACTTGAGGCCATGGCATAGCTATGACGTCCCCCCAGCTCCTAAAATCTCCCACTAAAATAAAATTTACCAATAAAAAATGAATTGACTAATTATTGTAATATGAATATATAATGACTCAACTAATATATAAACTAAATAGAACTAAACTAAGTAGTGTACCATAACAAAAATATATTGATTAATAAGCAAATTTATGAATAACATAGTTACCTTTTTAGTAATTATATGCTGAGTGTGAGGGAGAGAATAAGAAACAAAGAGTCATCTTCCTTTCCTTGTGCTTGTGGTGACTATGCATGACTTGGTTGAGAGAGAGATTGAGGAGTGAAAGAGATAAAGAGAAAAAATTTATTTGAGTTTTGCTTTAAATGCTAAAAATAAAATTGAGATTGCAAAGAGTGATGGTGGAAAGAATGTGTTAGATATGTGCAATTGTAAGTAAAAAAAACTATACATTATATATATATATGCACTTTTTATCTTTTGATCTTTCTCCACATAATTAAAGATTATAACTGATTTTGAATTAATCATCAATACACTTTATATGTGATAATCTTCACATGAAGAGACACATTGAGAAACTACAATTAATTACAAACGTAAACTGAAGTATTAATTAAAATCATAACTTACAATCAGTGATGGAGCCAAAAATTCGGTTCAGTGAGGGCTTGAATATTTTCTTTTTCAAGGGTTTAAATAAAAATTGAATGAAATAAAAAAGCATGTTAAATAGAGTGTTACATATGTACTTACAAAAAAAAAAGTGTTGATTTTTTTTTTTTTGTTTTTGAATTAGGTGTTAAATTTTAGTGGTATTACCTTTAAAATTGGGCAGGAACAGATTGAGCGTGGGCTTAATACACATTTATAATAAACAAAAATTTAGATACATATATGTAACATAAATTTTTTTTATATATTATAAAATTGAGTGAGGGCTTAAGCCTACATAATGGCTTAAGTCTCTCCGTCCTGCTTACAACATTAAACAATTTGGAAAGAAAAAATTTTAAAAATTAAGAAAAGGGAAAAATGAGTATTAGAGATAGTATGAAGCTTAAACATGCCACATCAACTCTCTAAAAACCTTCCTTTATATATATATATTGATATTGATAATTACAATACACCTTTTTTTAGTAAAAAAAAATTATAAAAATATGGTGGTATGAAATTTTATATATGTTTATGATTTTGTATAATTTTATTTATAGAAAATACAATATTTTTATGTTGTACTCTTGTTAATTTTTTGTTATTTGTATGTTAGATTTTGTTATTATTTTGATATAATTTAGATGTTATTTTTATGTAATTTTTTTTGTTGTTTTTACAGATAATTGTAAAAATACTAAAAAAAATATCTTTAAAAGTAAAAAATATAATTTTTTTTTATAAAAAATAATATTTTATGTAATTATCTTTTTTTAAGTCATCTCTTTGTTTAATACAACTTTTTTAGGTCGATTGTGAAAACATCTCTTCTATTAAAACTTTGCTACAATACTTAAAAAAAAAAAAAAAAAAAAAAAAAAAAAAAACCTTTGCTACAAAATTTGAGAATAAGGATATAGTCATATTTTAGAAAATTAGTATTTATAAAACTAAATATTTTTTTTTTATTTTCTTGACTATAATATAGTTTACTCTCAATATCTTTAGAATATCCAACAAATACCTAAATTTTAGTTCTATGTTCTAACTTTCATTCCTTGTTGCTAAGAATATGAGTAGGGCACTCTCAAATTTGTATTGACGTAAACTAATATAATTAGACAATTATAACATTCTAAAGATGTTTAAGAAATAGATTTAAATGGGACAACATTGAAAATATTATTTGTTGCCTATTGACTCAGAAATCTAGACACGGACTGTAAGTCACACCCGCTTACTAGATTGACGAGAATAGAATATTTGTTAAGTTAAAAAGAAGAGAGAAACAACAATTTTTAGTAGTTCACTTCTTATATCGCGACAGTAATGGAGTTACGTCTACTTTGAGTTTTTATTTCTCACGAGATGGTATTACAAAAAAAGGCTAAGTGTCAAAGCTCCAATTTCTAAAGAGATAAGCTCTCACCTTGTGGTAGTTTTCTAAATATGAAAAATGAATTTAGAGAGCTCTCCTTTTATAGGTGAAGGAGGCCCTTGAAAATAGGAATAGAATGATGAAAAAAAATACAAATTGGCTATTTTTTACCGTAGATGATCATCTGACAATAAAAATTAACTTCTAAGGTTGATCGTCAATTTTTGGAGCCCGAGTCGCGACAACGGGAACCACTTTAGGTAAGCCGAAGCTTATTTTTGTAACTCCCTTGGGGTGACATTTGAGGCCGATAACTTCAAAATTGTGATTGAAGTGCGAGACATGATTTGATAGAGCATTGAAATATCTTCAAAATGTAAGTTGAATCACGTCAATCAGATTAATATTGAGTTAGTTATGGTTGTTATATTAAAGGCAGTTCATGACCCAGCGCCCAGGTTGACATATGACGTCAAACCTGGATGCTGGTAAGTGAAAAAAACGTCGAGATGATGTACTTTATGATGCCTAAGTGATATTTTGACATTACTTAATTGGTTTCTATGTTCTAGCGAAATTGGTAACCAATTCTCAGAGATGTTGATGTGCAACAAAAATGAGAAATACGAAGTTATGAATTTGACTTCTCTGACTACATGGATCTTTGTTAAGTTATTTTTAGTATTATTTTTAGATTAATTCTAGTGTATTTTTGATTTAGTTTTATTCGTCTTTATAGCAATTTTACGCTTGTTATTTTTTATTTTCTAGATTTAAAATAGAAAAAGATTAGAAAAATATCAATGGAAAAAAGATGAAAAAAAAAAGATAAAAAGATCACATAAAAGATAACTGTGCAAAATAGGGGTCATGCCTAGAAAAAAAAAAGATAACATGAAGTGGCACGTGTCAGGAATTCGTGGGAAAATACACACGGGCCGCGGCCCAGGAGGAAGCATGTCGCGGCTCGTATCTTGAAATGTAGCAATCTGAGGGTGAAGAATGCACACGGGCCGCGGCCCAGGAAAGGCATATCGCGGCTCATCCCTAGTTCGAGGTAGAATAAGATTTTTTTTTTCTCAACGTGGGCTTATTGTGGTTGCCTAATTCAAAGCTGAATAGGATTTTTAGCATGTGCGTTTTTTCTGTCTTTTTAGTCCCTCAATAACTATATAAGGAGTGAACTTCAATTGATTTGAGTAAGCAATGCAAAAAGAAATCAAAGGCAACAAAAGGAGTACGAATTTCAGAGACCGAATCCAATACTGGATGCATTCTTCAGAGGATTTTCAGTATTTTTTTCTTCTCTTTTCTTACGTTAATATGTATGATTTTGCTACAATGAACATGAGTAGCTAACCATTTAATTAGGGTCTAGATGGAGATTATTTGACATTGTTTTATGGTTCTAATATGATTTTATTTTCCCTCAATTTCTATGTATTATATTTCATTCGTACTTAATTACTTGTAATTGCTTGATCACCAATTAATTATCTATGATTTTGATGCGAGATTTGAGAAGTGAGTTTTAATTATGCTATAGTGAAATAGAACTGAATTTGATATAGGACGAGAGTACCTGTATGGTTTAGATAGCTTATAGGGCTTCTGTGTTTAAAGCCTGTTGCATGTTTAATTTATTACGAGAGTAGAAAATTTGCATGTAATTGAGGTTTATATATCTGAGAAGACTATAAATTACCTTAGTAAATTTGTTATTGCATAGAAATTGGTAATAGGAAGATAATCATATTAGGCCATAATCAATAGATACAATTGAAATCGAAGCCTTAACTTTAATCATAGTTAATTTCCTTTTTGATTTACTTGCTCCTTTTCACTGTTTCCTTAGTGTTTCTAAATTTAATTTTCTCTTAATTTTGACATAACCAAATAGAAGTAAAAATTTAATATTAAAGTACTTAACTACAATCCTTGTGGGATCGACCTCACTCTTGGTGAGTCTATTACTTATTTACGATATGTATACTTGTGTGTTGAAATTACCACAACAAGTTTTTGGTGTCGTTGTTGGGGATTGTTAATTAATATTATTAAAAATTAAATTTTATTCTAATTTGGTTTTTTTTTTCTTTTCAATTTTAGTACTAATTCTGTTTGTTTCAAAATCTTATCTTTTTTTTTTTTTTTTTTCAGGTTCAACTAGTTTATGAGACGTTAAGGTACAACTGTCAGATTGCATGTTGATCTTGAAATATAGAAGACTTGTAGACAGAATAGAATAAGGAAAAGATTAGAAAAGGCGGCAATAGAGATTGAGCACAACGTAGTCATGGATGTGTTGGGTTTTGTGCCCTAAATAAAACCCATTTCAATATAATCAGATTTACTTATTAATAAAGATCAGAAATAACATTTTATGTTGCATGGTTCACATGATTTATTTCATGATTATATATATAATGTATGAATTCTATTTAAGTCCAGAACATATGAATTTGTTAATGATTATAGTGTTGTCAGCACACTGGAATATAATCTTAATTATATGTTCGAAAGTTTATTCCTTGATTTGTCAGTTCACTGGATTTAGACTGACATGATAATCAGCGATAGGTATTCTTACACCTTGGATAAGTGTTATGTCCTTTCCAGGGCATTGGTAAAGTTTACCAGTATCGGATGTATGGAGTATACATCGGAAGGGACCGATATTGAACTTTGATTAGATATATTAAAATTTACCGTAATATCTATTCAATTCAATATCACCTGTTGATCTTAGATCAAATGATCTTAATCCTGATATGGTTAGGTTCGATCTCAAGAGTACTATACATGTTCTTTGATTTGTTAGTTGAGCCTACTTTTGGGTTAGGGTGATACGTACATTTTGGGAACATGATAGTATCATTGAGTGGGAGCGCTAACATAAATATGGAGTCTATAACTTCTATAGAAATTTAGAAGTGAAACGATGATATCCTTCGAGCTTGGCTAAACAGAGATAAATGGTGGAGATCTCATTTCACTTCGCTGAAATATCATTTATACGGAGCCAAGTGTTTTAAGGATAAAATACATTGAAGGTGTAACGGTAACTTAGTGCCTATTCAATGTAGATCATCTATTAGAGGGTCATTGATCAAATTAGGATTATAACAATGGATAACTAATGACGTATCTATATCGTGGAACATATAGAGCGTTCTATATGACTGAGAGTGAAATTCCAAGTTCTAAGTGTGGATTCAATAAGGAATTAATAAGTTAGGGAATTTACTTGGTAAATTCGGTTCGACTTATTGGAAGCTCGGTTATATAGACCCATGGTCCCCATACTAGTTGAGACCATACTGCTTGTAAGACTCAATTAATTGATTTTGTTTAATCAATTATAATTCTAAAGTTAGACTATGTCTAGTTTATGAATTTTCACTAAGCAAGGGCGAAATTGTAAAGAAAAGAGATTCTAAGTTTATTTATTAATTAAGAGACTTTACATGTCTAAATTAATAAATATATTAAATGGCAATATTATTTAATAATTAATTTTTAGTTGTTAAATAATTAGAATTGACATTTAAATGGTTAAATTGGAAAATTGGCATTTTTGGGAAAATGGGATTGAAAAATAACAAAATGGGAAAGTTGCATAGTGAGGCCCAATTTCCTTATATGGTCGGTCACTATGCAAGCCTTTTACCATTTATTTTTCCATTATTTTAATGCCATACAATTCTAACCTAAACCTAGTTGGCATTGTATAAATAGAAAGTGTTGGCTTCAGGAAACTCATGACTTTGCATATTGTTCCTTTCAGAAAAAGCCATGCCCCACCCTCTCTCTCTTTTCCTCTCTTCAATTTCGAAATTCCTTGAGTGATAGAGTAGTGCCCACAAACATCAAGTGGTATCTCAATCATAGTGTGTAAGACTGTGGAGAATCAGCATCAAAGAAGGAGAGACAGAGATCCAGATTCAGATCTTGATAATGCTATGCTACAGAAAGGAATCAAGGGCTAGAGATCTGAATGGAAGGAGTCATTATATTCCGCTGCACCCAATGTAAGGTTTTCTTGAACCCTTATGTGTTTATTTCATTGTTTTAGAATTCATATTAGGATGTTAATGAAACATACTTGGTAGTAAATCTAGATCCTAGTAAAATATTTCCAACAGGATGACAATGCCAATAATGGCAACAATGGAGGAGTTGTAGAAGACCAGGCTAATGGTCGCAACAACAATGACCGTAGCTTGAGGGACTATTTGCTGCCTAACTTGACATGGGTCAGATCTTGTATAAGTTCACCTGCCGTTGATACCAACAATTTTATGATCAAGCCGACCATACTGTAGATGATCCAATCTTCAGTCCAGTTTGGGGGGGCTGCCATCAGAAGACCCAAACATGCACCTCGCTAACTTCGAAGAGCTTTGTCAGACATTCAAGATGAATGGAGTTAGCGATGACGCCATCAAGCTGAGGTTGTTCCCATTCTCACTAAGGGAGCGAGCCAAGAGTTGGTTGGTATCTCTGCCACCTAATTCTATCAACACTTGGGAGGAATTAGCTTTCCAAATTCTTTCCTCCTACGAAGATTGACAAGCTGAGAGCTGAAATCAACCACTTCACCTAGCATGACAACGAATCTCTTTATGAAGCCTGGGAGAGATTCAAGGACTTATTGAGGAAGTACCCTAACCATGGGATTGAAAAATGGTTGCAAGTGCATAACTTCTATAATGGATTGGTCAACAACACCCGAACACTCATAGATGTTGCAGTTGGTGGGGCTTTTATGAGGAAAAGTGCTAATGAGGCCTTTGAACTACTTGAAGAGATGGCCATAACTAATCAACAATGGTCAACAGAGAGAGGCCACTCTAAAAAGGTTATAGGTATGCATGAAGTCGATGCCATAACCAAGTTGACAACCCAAGTGGAGGCATTAACGAAGTTAGTGACTGCACAAGCCAAACAAGCTCAAGTTATCTGCGAGCTGTGTGGAGGACCTCTTACTATTGAAATCTGCCCTATAGATGTAGACAGTTTGCCAATGGAGCAAGTCCAAGCCATTGGAAACTATCAGAATAATTGTGGGTTCAACCAAGGGGGTTGTCTGCAGAACTTCCAAAATAAGTTTCCTAATCAGCAACAACAAGGGTTTTATCCTCAGAAAAATCAATCTCAGCAAAGCCAACAGTATCAACAACAACAAGACTCTAATGGAAAGTCTATTCTCAAATAGACACATTTTTGCAATTCATTCCATTAAGGTCTTGAAAACTAAGGTGGGGCAGTTGGCTTCTCAAAACACTAACAGGGGTAACTTGCCTAGCACTACTGAAGTCAATCTAAAAGAGAACTGTAAGGCAATTACCTTGAGAAGTGGTAAGAACTATGCTGGTCCAAGCCAGGATAAGCTAGAGGAGGAAGAAGATGATGAACTAGCACCTACACCGAAAAAGAAGAAGACTACTGATGGTCTTCAACAAAAAGAAACTTCTCCTCCTATTAGTATTGACCACCACATAAAAATTCCCTATCCTCAGAGACTGCTAACATGGATAAGCAATTTAGCAAATTTCTTGAAGTATTTAAAAAGCTGCATATCAACATTCTCTTTGCAGAAGTCTTGGAATAAATGCCAAGCTACGTCAAATTCATGAAGGAGATTTTGTCTAAGAAGAGAAAGATGGAAGAATTTGAGACAATAGCTCCAACAGAGGAGTGTAGTGCAATTCTTTAGAAGAAACTCCCTCCTAAATTGAAAGATCCTAGGAGTTTTACCATACCTTGCACTATTGTGAGGCTTGAAAATATTCATGCATTGTGTGATCTAAGGGCTAGTATCAACCTTATGCCCTTGTCAGTATTTTAGAGGCTGGAACTTGGAGAAGAAAACCTACAATTGCTACACTGCAGCTAGATGATCGTTCTTTAGCTCACCCATGAGGAGTAATTGAAGATGTCCTTGTCAAGGTGGACAAATTTATATTCCCTACTGATTTTATAGTCCTTGACATGGAAGAAGAGAACAATGACCCTATCATCTTGAGAAGACCTTTATTGGCAACAGGAAAAGCACTGATTGATGTCCAAAAGGGAGAGCTAAAGTTGAGAGTTCAAGGAGGTGAAGTTGTATTCAACGTACTCAAGGCGATGACTTATCCTACAGCTAATGATAATTGTTTCTCAATTTATGTGGTGGACAAGTTGGTAGAATCGAAGAAGCACAGTGAAGACCCTCTAAATCTGACTTTGGTACAAGAGGATGTAGTGGAACAAGACGGTAAAGAAGTAAATGAGTATGTTATGTGGCTTGACTCTTATGGGCCATTGAATAGAAAATATTATGAAGAACTAGGAGTCATCCCAACAAAGTCAGTTCCATCTATTGAAAATCCACCAAAACTGGAGTTAAGTGTCTTACCAAATCACATGAGGTACGAATATTTGGGAGAAAATAAGACACTTCTTGTCATTGTGTCGGCTTCCCTTTCTTCTATGGAGACAGATTAGCTGTTGAGGATTCTAAGGAAACACAAGAGAGCCATTGGTGGACATTGGCAACTATCAAGGGAATCAACCCCTCAACTGTAATGCATAGAATCTTAATGGAGGAAGGAGCAAAGCCCACCATTGATGCGCAACGAATATTGAATTCACCTATGAAGAAGGTTGTCAGAAAAGAAGTTTTAAAGTGGTTAGATGCTGGGGTGGCTTATCCTATTTCAGACAGTAAATGGGTGAGTCATGTCCAAGTGGTTCCAAAGAAAGGAGGAATGGCGATAGTAAAGAATGAGCAGAATGAACTAATTCCAACTAGAACTGTCACAGAGTGGAGAATTTGTATAGACTACCAAAAACTTAACAAAGCCACTAGAAAAGATCACTTTCCTCTCCCATTCATTGATCAGATGATTGATAGGTTGGCAGGCCAAGAGTATTATTGCTTTCTTGATGGGTACTCAGGTTATCATCAAATAGCCATTGCACCAGAAGACCAAGAGAAGACAACATTCACATGTCCCTATGGTACTTTTGTTTTTCAGAGAATGTCATTCGGACTGTGTAATGCTCTAACAACATTCTAGAGGTGTAAGATGGCGATATTTTCAGATCTAATTGAAAAGTGCATCGAGGTGTTCATGGACGACTTTTTGGTATTCGACTCATCTTTTGATCAATGTCTAAGCAACTTGGAACTGGTACTAATGAGATGTGAAGACTCTAATTTGGTGCTCAATTGGGGAAAATGTCACTTCATGGTAAAAAAGGGGATAGTATTGGGTCACAAGATTTCAAAAAGTGGTATTGAGGTCGAAAAAGCCAAGGTATCAACAATTGATTGCTTACCCCCTCCAATATCAGTTAAAGGAGTTCGAAGCTTCTTAGGGCATGCCAGGCTTTATAGAAGATTTATCAAAGACTTCTCTAAGATTGCCAAACCCTTATCTAATCTTCTTGCTAATAGAGCGCCTTTTGAATTTGGGAAGGATTGTCTTGAAGCCTTCCAAACTCTCAAGGAGAAGCTAATTTCAGCGCCGATTATGACTACACCAAACTGGGAGCTACCTTTCGAAATCATGTGTGATGCCAGTGATTATGCTATTGTTGCAGTATTGGGACAAAGGGTTGACAAGGTATTTCGGACTATCTACTATGCAAGCAAAACCTTGAATGATGTTCAACTAAATTATGCTACTATAGAAAAGGATATGTTGGCCATAGTGTTTGCATGTGACAAATTCCGACCTTACTTGATTGGAAATAAAGTGATAGTGTACACTGACCATTCAGTAATCAAGTACTTGATGACTAAAAATGATGCAAAACTAAGACTAATTCGACGGGTTCTTCTTCTACAAGAATTTGATTTAGAAATAAAAGAAAAGAAGGGCACAGAGAATTTGGTAGTAGATCATCTGTCAAGGTTGGAGCTTGAAGAAAATTAGAATACAAGAGAGGTTCAGATTGATGAAGATTTTCCTGATGAGCAGCTGTTTTTCTTAGATTCCACAGTACCTTGGTTTGCAGATTATGTGAACTTCTTAGCCGCCAACATTACACCACCAAATTTGATAAGGCAATAATTGAAGAAATTCTATTCAGAAGTCAAACACTACTATTGGGAAGAGCCTATCCTCTATAAGTATTGTGCTGATCAAATTATCAGAAGATGTGTGCCAGAAGAGGAGATGTTCTCTATATTAAATCATTGCCATAACTTACAATGTAGAGGACACTTTAATGGAAATCAAACTGCAGCAAAAGTACTACAAAATGGATTTTTCTAGCCTACTCTATTTAAAGATGCTCATCAATTTGTCCAAGCATGTGACCGTTGTCAAAGAACTAGAAATATCTCAAGAAGGAATGAGATGCCTTTGACTGGCATATTGGAAGTTGAACTGTTCGATGTGTGGGGTATTGACTTCATGGGACCCTTTTCATCATCATACAACAATTCTTACATATTGCTAGCTGTGGATTATGTGTCAAAATGGGTAGTAGCAGCAGGAACACACTTAAATGACGGTAAAACAATGCTAAATTTTCTTTAGAATAATATTTTCACTCGGTATGGAACTCCTAGAGCAATCATTAGTGATGAAGGAAGATATTTTTGCAACAAACAATTTGAAGCTCTACAAGGTATGGGGTTTGTCACAAGACTGCACTATCTTATCATCCTCAAAGTAATGGCCAAGCAGAATTATCCAACCGAGAGATTAAATTAATTATAGAGAAAACTGTTCAACGCTCACGAAAAGATTGGGCAAAGAAGCTAGATGATGCACTATGGGCCTACATGACAACATTTAAAACACCTATTGGTATGTTACCATATAGGTTGGTGTATGGAAATACTTGTCATCTTTTAGTGGAATTAGAGCACAAGACATTTTGGACCATGAAAACTTTGAATATGGACTTGGTAGCAGCAGGAGAAAAGAGGTTATTGCAACTAAATGAGATGGACTAATTTCGCAACGAGGCCTATAAAAACACCAAGATCTACAAAGAAAGGACAAAAAAGTGGCATGACAGAAACTTGGTCAGAAAAGAGTTTTAACTCGGCAACAAGTTCTACTCTTCACTTCAAGGTTGAAGCTTTTTCCTTGGAAATTGAAATCACAGTGGTCTGGACCGTTTACAGTGGTTCAAGTATTCCCATATGGACCGGTGGAACTCAAATGAGAGAAACCAGAGACTTTCAAGGTCAATGGTCAAAGGCTGAAGCTTTACTTGGGAGGCCACGTTGATGAAGCCAAGAACGTCATCCAATTGGCGCCTCTTTGATTAGAGAAACTGAGTCCAGCTAAATGACGTAAACGACAGCGCCCTTTGGAGGCATCCCAAAATTTTAATATTTTACCGCTAATTTTAAAAACAATTACAATTTTCTATTTTTTGTCATTAAGTTTTAGTAAACTTTAATTTTAATTTTAAAATTTAGAAAAAAAAAAAGATATGTAGAACCGTAGAAATCATGAAACTAGTCAATTTAAATTTTTTTTAGTTATGTCTAGGCATGAAAATTTAGTGCCTAGTCATACAGGTGAAAAAAAATTTAAGCAACAACCAACAAGGTGAAGAATTATAGGGCGGGCCGCGGCATGAAGATGCAAGGGTCGCGACCCCTGAGCTTCATAGACATACTAAACAAGATAAGGAACGAGGCGGGTCGTGGCATGGAAATCAGGGGTCGCAGCGCGCCCCCTTTAAATATCCTAGCAGCAAGCTTTTCTCGTGCCATTCCATTATTTTTTTCAAAAATCATTTAGCCTTCAAGTTTTTCTCCCCACGAACAACCACCTTTCTCAACCTAAAATCCACCACTTTCAACCATTTTAACTCATTTTTCTTCACTCAATCTACATTATCATCCCCTACAAACACAACCCATTCACCAATTTCATCAAAAACCACCCACATTACTTCAGTCCAACCCAAAATTTCAGAAAAAAAATTCAAAAACCTAAAACCTAAAAATCATTGTGTTCATCACTTTTTTTTTGGGATTTCTTGGTGGAAGAGGACTACTTCAAGCACTACAAAGCTTCTATTCTACAAGTAAGTGTTTTCTTTCCACTAAAGTTTGGTGATTGAAGAGTAATTACTTGTGAATCGTGTGATATTGGCATAATATTGTTTGTGGAGAGTTGGATATTGGTTATTGCTACTGGTAGAAATTATTAGGGGTGAATTACTGCTTCAAATTAGTTTGGGGGAAGTGAAAAATATAGGGGAGGTGCTCCCCAAATTTTTTTACACTGAAGAATTATTATTTTGGCTAGTTAAGTGGTATGGCATCTAGGAAAACTGGGTCTCAAGCCCATCATAATATGCAAGGATCGTCATCACAGGATCCTAATCCCCAAGAAGACCAACCTCGACATATGAATAGATTTGTGAATTAAAATGCAGCAAAAAGATATGAAAAATTTAAGAAGAGGAGTGTACTTCGGGAGAAGGGCTTTGAATTTTAAGAAGAACCTTTTAGAAGGGACCGTGGTTATGAAACCATTAGAGGAGAAATTGCGAGAAGAGGATAGCAGAGGTTGTGTGCTGCAGAGCACGTGGGAGAAGCTAACATAATATTTTTTGTGAATTTTTTGCCAATTACCCCTACAAAGGAGACAATAATGAAGTGCATGTTAGAGGAGTAAATGTGACAGTCACTATGGAGGCTATTAATAACTTCTTTAACCTTGGCACACTGGGAGAAGAGCAAGACAAAAGAAGATTAGCACTGAGAAGAGAAACCCTCACTGATGAAGCCATTGCAACAGTTCTGGGGCAAGATGGGACCCGATTGCATGTTGAGGGAAACCACAACCAAAAGTTTTTATACTGGTGGCAACTCTATCCGGAGGCCAAAGCTTGAGCCTATTTTGTCAACTCCAGAATTATGCTGACATCACATGCCTTATCACTAGACTATGAGCATTGTGTCATAGTTTATGCTATCATGATCAAGATGACATTCGACATTGGATGGGTAATTTTGAGAAATATAAACTATGTCTCTGAAATGAAGACCACTGTCGGTACAACTCATAGTGCCCTAATTACAACATTATGCTCGAGACGGGGTGTGCCAATGATAGAAGGAGACATTGTTAAGGCACCCATGTAACCCATCCTAAGACGGCATTACTATGATTTTCATCCAGCATCATTGACTCCTCCAG
Organism: Cannabis sativa; assembly: GCF_029168945.1. NCBI lineage: Eukaryota > Viridiplantae > Streptophyta > Magnoliopsida > Rosales > Cannabaceae > Cannabis > Cannabis sativa. The sequence goes on along the minus strand of NC_083602.1, from coordinate 24,424,226 downwards.
AAAATGCCAGAAGGGTGGTGATGATGATGATGAGGAAGAGGGGCATGCAGAAGCAGGTACAAGTGAGACGATTTTGCGTCTTCTCCAGATTGAATCGCCACTGGACTCCCGGACTTAGGACACCTATGCTAGATTGGATTACCTTATTAGGAAAAATTAGTATCTCATTCAGTCCAACCAGGCCCAAGCTGCTTACTATAAGTCCTATCTGCAGCAGCAGCATGAATTTGCTCAAAGGCAAGTCTAGGAGTTGAATTCTGCTTTCTCTATGTAGAGGATGGACCCCGATGCTCTAGATCACTTCTCGCAGCCACCGCCCCAGTACCCATACCATCCACCACCACCGCCATACTGATGTGGCACTCAGATAAGTTCCCTTTTCTCTTTCTTTAATGTCACATTGAAGACAATGTGTCACTTTAGTTTGGGGGTGAACTTAATTTTTTATTTTGCTAGTTTTATCATTTTTTTTAAGTCTTTTAATTTTTATTTTTTCGTTTTTATTGTTTTAAGTCAATTTATTTTTTATGAGTCAATTTGAAAGTAGGTAGATAGCATGATTTAAAAAGTTCATTTATTTTTTCAAAAAATTCATGTGCTTGGTGATATTACATTCTTGACTAATTTCAATTTTGTGATTTAAAAGAGCATGGAATCATATTAGGTAATTTTCTAGGAATTGAATTTGTTTATGTATGCTAAATTTAATATGTGGAAAGTTGTTTGAAAAATTCTCGAACTTGCTTGCTTGCTATTTGAGGCGAAATAATAAAGTATGCATGACTAGGAAAGTGATTTAAGTATTCTTTGGATCGATTGAGCATTTCAAGCCATCCCTGTAATTTTATCCTAGTTACCCTTTTTGAGCTTTAACCTATTCTTTGTTTCTACACATATTGAGCCTAGATAAGATAAATCCTGAATTTCTAAAAATTGACCCTAATTATACCATAAGTAGATCTTTAGTTTGGGGAAATTTGGATGAGAAGTTTGTTATATGTGTAGGAAAAAGTATGAAAATTGAGAGAATGTGAAAAAAGTTGATTGGAAGCAGCTTGAAAAAAGAAAGGGAAAGAAAAATTTGACAATAAGTGTCAATTTCGAAAAAAAAATAAAAAATAAGTGGTTGCAATATTGTTGAAAAAAAAATTCTCTCATGTAATTAGAAAAAAAAGGGTATTGGGATTGTGTGAAAAATTTCTTTTGAGAGACATGATTGGATAAGCTTATGGTATAGGCAAGCCTAAATGACCATTTCGTCTATCCTTACCTAAGCCTAACACTACAAGCCTAGAAAGACCTTCTGATTCTTGGGTGTGCATTGATTTATATTAGTGGAGAATAGTAAGTATTGCAAGCATATGGAATTTTGGATTAGTGGATTGATGGTTGAAATTGGCATGCATAAAGTGGTTCAATTGTTAATTAATTGCGTTTGATAGTTTCATGAGCTGAATGAAATTAAATTGAAGTGTGTCAAAGGCATAATTAAACTGAAATTCTGGATTGTATTGTGAAATTTTTCATAATTATGTTATTGAGTCTACTTGAAAATTACTCATATTTTGGAGATTGACTTGTTAACTTTTGTTTTTTTATTTTAGTGTTTTACTTGAGGTCGAGAAAATATTTAGTTTAGGGAAATTTGTTAGGTTATTATAATATTATTTTTAGATAATTCTAGTGTATTTTTTAATTTAGTTTTATTCGTGTTTGGAGTAATTTTACGCTTGTTATCTTTTATTTTTGCAGATTTAAAATAGAAGAAGATTAGAAAAATATCAATGGAAAAAGATAAAAAAGATCATATAAAAGATAAATGTGCAAAATAGGGGTCATGCCTAGAAAAAAAAAAAGATAACATGAAGTGGTACGTGTCAGGAATTCGTGGGAAAATACACACAGGCTGTGGCCCAGGAGGGAGCATGCCGCGACCCTTATCTTGAAATGCAGGAATCTGAGGGTGAAGAATGCACACGGGCCGCAGCCCAGGAAAGGCATATCGCGGCTCGTCCCTAGTTCGAGGCAGAATAATATTTTTTTTCTCAACGTGGGCTTATTGTGGTTGCCTAATTCAAAGCTGAATAGGATTTTTAGCATGTGCGTTTTTGTTGGGTTTTATGCCCTAAATAAAACTCCATTTCAACGTAATCCATTTTATTCAACATCAATAAAGAAACAGAAGTATTTTTCATTCATTTGTGTATGTTTTGGTTCATGTTTTGGTTCATCTGAAACCCTTTTCGCATACTTGATCCTGTTTATTGTGTTGTCAACACTTTGGAAAGTAAACATGATTATGTGAATACAGTTTCCTAGATTTATCAAACACAGGGTTTTACTGATATGATAATCTACAACAGAGTTTACTTGTATTTGGAGAAATGCTATGTTCTTTCCAGAACATTGGTTAAAGTAAAGCTTAAGTTGGATGCATGGAGTATGCATCGGAAGGGACCGATATTGAACTTTGACTTAGATTTATTAAACTTACCGTAAAATCTATTCAAGTCAATATCGCCTAGTTGATCCTAGATCAAATTATCTTAATCCTGTTATGATTAGGCTCAATCTCAAGAGGTTATTCGTGTTCTTTGATTTGTTAGTTAAGCCTACTTTTGGGTCAGGGTGATACGTACATTTTGGGAACACGGTTTCAGTACAGCTCGCAATTTTTTCATTTTTCTTCGATTTTTCATGCTATTTCATGGATTTAACTTCTGATTTTTTGTGTAGTTTTCTATTTTAATTTTTACTTTTCAATTTTCAAATCAAATATCAGAAATAAATTAATTTGAATTTTTTAAATTTAATTTTTGATATTAGTGTAATTTGAATTTGAAAACAAGTAAATATCTATCTTTTTGCTTGATTTTATATCTTATTTTTAAATTTGATTATTTTATCTTATCTTTTAAATTTAAAGGTCATACATTAAATATTTTTAAATTAATTTTTTTTTTTAAATATTTGACCTTATTTAAATTTAAAATAAGATTATTATAATCATGTAATTTTAAATAGAAGTAAGATATTTTGCTAATTTTTTTAAATTTTTGTTATTTTATTTAAATTAGATTATAAAATCTGAAAAATATTTATTTATTTTTTATATTTTATATTTAATTTATAAAATAATTTTAAAAATTTGAAAGGTAGTTAGCAATTATTTTTGAAATGATATTTAGGTTAGTTGAAACCTAATTTTTCAAAAATTGTAGGTTTAATTTTTTTTTTATTATTTTATTTTAAAAACCGAAATATTTTTTTATTATTTAAATATTTTTCTAAAAATAATTATTTAAAATTAAATAAATCCTACATCCAACTATCCAATTCTCTTGTTGCATGAGTATGTGTTTTAACTTGTATGTAAGTTTTATAAAACCTATTATTGCTTGATTGCAAATAGTCATGGTTAACTTGTTGACAGATTCAATGATCTGATTTTAACTCATGGTTCAATTGGTCAAGTAAATAATTTGTAACAGGTAAATTTTACAATCTTCTTTCATCTGTGTATGACCTAGCAACATGATAGTATCCATCCAAATGTGTGCCTGTGGGAGCCTATATGTTTAATTTTATTATAGATGCATATAGGTTGTTGTTGCTAAATAAAATATCATAGTTTTTTGATAGATTTTATTTAGGCCCATTTAGTTTTTGGGCCTATTCAATTAATAACAGTTGTTCATTTTAAGGTTAAATTCCTCTCTTTTGGGCCTTGTGAGAGTTGGGAGCCATAGTAGTGGGTACGACATACTGAACCTAGCCCCCCCTCACATGAACTACCCCAATTGTGAAGGCCCATTTGCCTGATTTGGATAACTGTACTAGGTTAATTAAATTAGTTTAACCTAATAAAATTGATTAGCAACATAATTAATTTCATTTATTTTGAAATTAATTTAAGAAAACCATAGTTTAAAGAATTTTATTCTAAGCTAAACTATATGTATTTTCTTGTATTTAATTAAATAAAGAATTATAACCAACTAGATTCTTTCTGAAGCTTAATTTAAATTTTTCATTAAATATTCCTATTTAAGTTGAAAATTAGTTATCTCTAACTAATCAACTTAAATCTGAATATCTTTTGAATTTCAAATTTCAAAATTAAGTTGAGGAATTTCAGGAATTGGTTATTAAGATTCTTTAGATATTTTTTTTAGTTGATATTTTCCAAATATTAACTTAAAATGTAATATTTTCAAATTAAGTGGTTACAACTTAATTTTTTGATATTTAGTTAAATTTAAATTTGAAAATATTTAAGTTCTAGATTTTTTCTAATACAACTTAAATTAGATATTTTTTCAAATTTTGTGGAAAAGATACTTAGTCAAATAAGATATTTTCTAGATAGTTATTTCTAGACTACTTATTATTTCTAATACTAAATAGGAAAATATTATACATTGTGAAATTAATTATTTAAATAATTAATTTTGGTACAATTTATTTTAAGTATATTTTTTTCTAGTATTAAACTAGAGATTAATAATTAAGCCTTCGCTACATTTAATTATTTATTTCTTGAATTTAATACATTTAATTAAATTGAAAATTAAATATCTAAGTTGATTTTCATCATGATACTTAAATATTTCTTTTTCATGACACTTAATTAAATAGAAAATTATTTTTAGTTGAAATTTATATTTTCAACTTAAATTTAAATAATTTTCAAAATATATATTTTTTCTTTATTTTATTAATCAATTTTCGAAATTGCATTTCATAATGCAAGATGATTTTGAATTTATCTTGAAAAATAGATTATGTTGTAAATTAATTATTTATTTTAATTAATTCTTGGACCAACTTAAATCAATGATTTTTTCATTGATTGATTAATTTAGAAGAAATGAATTAAAATATATTATTAGAAATTGAATTAATTAGTCAAAGAAAAATCTAGATAGGTGATATTTTTGCTTGAAGTATTTTTCTAAGTAATTATTATTTAAGTATTTTGAAAATATAAAGTTTTTATACTTTCTTTTTCAAAATACAATAAATATATTCTCATGAAAATTTCTTTTGAGTTGCAAATTAATTTAAATTAATACAACTTAAATAATTTTCTTAATATTTATATATCAAAATTACTACTGAGATGGAAATAATTCAATTTATTTCAATCACCATCTAAGTATAATTTTATAAATATTAAATTAAATTCTAATTTAGAATTTTAATTCTAAATTCGATATTTAATGAATATATTTTATTATAAATAATAATGAAAATACATTTTAAGGAATGAGCTTTATTATTATTAAGATATTCGATCTCCATTGTTGGTTTTACATAGCGTTTGTTTTAGTGAGTAATCCTCCCTAATGGAGGAACGTTCATTAGCAAGTTCGCACCGTTTAATCTTGAAAGATAAGTAGCTTTGTAAGTGTTTTATATGGTATGGATCACCCTAATGGTGGCGACTGTATTTGACTTGCAAAATATGAAACAATGGTAGAAGCTCATAAGATAGAATAGCCTTGACTCTTGCCTAAACGGGACAACGCTGGATTCCAATCTTGATCGAATAAAAGGTTGCTAGAATGTTTAACATTTTAGATGAGCTGACAACTCTATTCAATGGATGGTAGCTTTGACTCTCGCCTAAACGGGACACTGATATCAGTTTGTTGAAAACCTTGGAAATTATTTAGGATTGTATGTTTTAGTATTTTCACTTGTCATTCCTACTTGCTATATGTTTAATAATTTCTGAATTGTGTATGAATTAATATTGAACCATGTTATTTTCTGTTATTAAGTTGTAGTTTAATTTCGAATCTTCATTGTTGGTCTAACTTGGTTTGTTTTTCTAATGAGATAAATTCCTAATAGATTTTCACCATTAGACATACATAATAGTGTTAGATCTCGAAAGATAAATATTGTATATGCAACATCTAGCTGTTCATCAATTGATGACACCTTAGACTAGTATTTGTACAATATGAAACAAGAAGATTGTATAAATAATATTACTTTGACTCTCGCTAATCGAAGCATCGTTGGATTCTTATTTATAAACAAAATTATCCTAATTCCTCTTAGCTTATTCATTTCGAATTAGCTCAATAACATATCATTGGATGAATGGTCTATATATCATTTCATGTCATTCTATTTTTTCTCTTCAAAAAATAAATGACGCATATGATTATAATCCCGAAATTCTATTCCACAATGATATAAGTCCTCAATCTTAGAAATCTCCTACTTGTATGGGCAAATCTGACTTAGAGTTTAAATTAGTAGTGGTGGTCCAAGAAGAATTACTCATTATATTTGGTATAAATTTAAGTCTTTGACTTTAATTTTAGATTCCAAACAGAAATTTTCTTATATTTCTAATTCCAGGATACAATGCAGTTACACTTTCACTAGTGTTTAATATCCATCTTCTATCAATGGATTCAAACTGTATGGAATATGAGTTTAGTATTCTGTGACCAGGATCCACTTGTAATATTCTAAGAACTCTTTGATGTAACTAAATCTAAGTCATCAAAAAGACACAACCACATTTTTTTAATCTATGGCATTTGTATCTTGTTCATAGTGGTTTTGACAAGATCAATCTCTGCAAAGAGTTAATATGCCTATATCCACTGAAAGTTGTTCATCTCATTCGTAGATGGATGTACATTCAGGGGTGGATATGAGTTTTTCGTTGTATTCTTAAAACGATCACTCTAGATTATACCTTACGCAAAGAAATTTGAAATGTTTGAAAAATTTCATAAACTTCTAGCAATGGTTAAAACCATTAAGGTAAGTGGTTAAAGATCTTGCGAACTGATAGGGGTGGAGAAATAGTTAGTGGATATGCAGTTCAAAGATCATTAAATTGATTTTTGAATTATATCCAAACTTACCTCCCTAGAAATTTCGATTTGCATATTGATGATTAGTTACTAGTCGTTGCCTAAATCCTTCTATGGTAATACAATTTCAGAATGATGTAATGGTTGTATACTTAATGTAAATCATTACTAGATTCATTGATGACCTAATCAAAATCTTAAGAAAAGCTAGAACTATTAACCATGGTTTGTTAGCTATTCTAAGTGATTAGGGGTGGACCATCCCATAGTCAATAGACAAGAAAGTGTTTGTTTAAACAAATACTACTTTTCTAAGAAAATGACTAAGTCTGAAAATAAAGTAGCAAATAAAGGAGATATTTATTTCTTGATTCCAAAAGTGTTCTATCATCTTATTTGACATATGATGATCCCACTGCCGCTGTTGTCTTGTCACAACCAAAGAGGTTAATACCATTTAGTTTTCTTAGACATAGTTCAGGTACCTCGTTGTAGTGGGAGAGTTTCTAGGAACTTCACTTCTTATGACTTGGAAGACACTAGTGATGAAAATCCATTGTG